>NW_025539288.1:0-13787 GCF_020615455.1 Coregonus clupeaformis
TATTAGGAACTCCAAAATGCAGAGACAAGTAACCAAGCCAGAGAAGGTTTAACAGATTAAAATGTAATAGTCAGGTTTAATAATAGGGGAAGAGCAAGTCAGTGTTACAGGGAGGGTAACAGATCCAGGCTCATAAGGGGTACCAGTAATGTCTAGTGTCGTGGGAGTAAAAGAGAAGGTCGAGGGGAGAATGGATTGGTGGTGGCAGTGAGGAAGGGAGGAGTAGGGGTCAAATATATGTTTTTTGGAACATGATGGACGATGAGTGGTAAGCTTGATCTGCCTGGTTTAAAGGCTGAGGTGGTTATGGTGAATGAGCTGCAGCTGGAACCCGACTCCCAAGCACACCAGACTTCACCTGCAATCAAGACAACAGAGGGGAGGGAGAGAGCAGGAGAGAGAGAGCTGCCTAGCAGCAGTAGGCCTAACAGATTGTCTCTTTGAAAGAAGTTCGGCGAACAAAATCAAGAAATGGCAACGAAACAATAGGACCTCCCAGACCAAATTAATCATTGAACAGGTTTTATAAGCAGAGTGGAAGCAGTCCACTGGAGAATCGGAGATTAATTAGAATGTTTTAAATGGATGGTTAGCTGGGTTATGGACCAGCCCACCGTGGGAGAGGATCTGGCTAGTGGAGATGCTAATGATGAAGATTATTTTTTTGGGTTTTTCACAAAATATGCTCCCACGCTTCGACATTCTGTACCAGAAGCTATAGAAGAAGGACATCGATGGTTTTTATCAAACGGAATTGAAGCAGTGTTTGGAATAAGTAAGATTAAACAATATATTGATCTTTCTCAAAGCAGAGCTTTATTTGAAAAATGATGTATGAAAGGAGACTGCATTTGAAGTTTCTGAAATTAATTATTCTCATTATATATGGCCAGTGGTGTAATCTAGCTTATTTTATATACTATGTGTATTGTAATATGGTGTAGTAAGGTATGAAAATTTAGTGTTGACTAAAAAGAGGAATACAAAAATAAAATGAAATGTTGTAATGATTATAGAAAAAAGGGAAAATCAACCTAAGGACACCAATTTTCTTTTTCTTTTTTTATTCCTCTTTTTAATCAATCTTTAGATGGGATCATAAGCTTATGAGCACCACTGTATACTGTGCTGAACATCCAGGTATGTGAGACACAAAGGCTAGAATTTAAACACTAAAGACTTTATGTATCTTGCCCATTTTAAGTGGGAACTGAAGTATTTGTACTATACATGGATAATTGAATAAATAATAGACAACAATACTGTACAAAGCCAACATTACAATTACTGATGTTCAGGACCCTCAACAGCAGTTGCAAGAAGCAACAGGAGTCAAAAGACCTAGAATAGTGCTTTGAGAGAAGAGGAGAAGAGAGGTGTTGAAGAGGTTGGGTGTAAATAACCATCTGGATCACACCCAAAGAAAGGTTTCTTTCTTCTGGCCACCTTTGTGAGGTAATTACTGCAAGCAGACATGTTTGAAAAGGTATGCCATCTTCATTTCCTGAGATGAAAGGCTCTGAATGCCACTGTGAATGCATACCGCATGATGAGCAAAGGCAAAGCTCAAGACAGAACTATCTCCTGATTATATGAGGAATTCAAGGGATGCTGTGGTGCACGGCACTGTACCAGGCTTCTAGGAGCTACAACCTCAGGAGACGTTTTTGAGACTGTGACTCTGTTGAACATCCTCATAACTACTCCCATGACAACAGCTGAAGCTGAGAGAAGTAATTTGACACGAGTAAAATTTTTCCTCATGCGAAATTAATGGGCAGGAACGCTTCTGAATGCACTAAATAAGCTTTCCATGGAGAGGGAATCAGTCTCAGCATGCCTGGGATTGGAACGAGAAAGTCATTGAACGCTTTGGTTGGGGATGGGAAACAGAGAAGAGAACAGTTTCAGTACAAGTAATGTAGTGTGCGTTCTTTAAACAACACCCAAAATCAGTTACAGTGATGTTGTTTAAAATATTGTTTTTCATTTTAAAAATAAAATAATCTGTTATGTTCATTTTTACAAATTATACAATGGCTGTGAATATGGTTGTTCATATTTACAAATCTATACAATTGGGCTGAATATGGTTGTTCATTTTTACAAAGCTAAATACGAGATAGGTGTTTAATTTTTCTAGAAATTACTTAACTTCAGGCAAAATGTTATACTGTTATTTTCAAAATTTATAAAGAGGGCAGGAATATGGAAGTTATAAAATAGTCTTTATTACCAATAACTTACATCAATGTTTTCAGTAGCCTTATAAAAGCTCTGCTTGCTGTTGTGAATGATTAGGTGCACATATTTCAATTCAACCATGAGCAAAAAATTTGGTAAAAGCCTGTGATCTGCAATCTGAACAAATACCAAGATACTGTATTTTCAGCTGATATTTCATTTGTTTATGGAAATGCATATTGTTATAGGCAGTGTTGAGGAAGTGAAAGAACACTCCTTGATTATTTGTATGTGATAACTTATTTTGATTTTTGTAAGTCAAACACTTTTGAGATAAATAAATAAATGTTTGGTATTGACTTATATGCCGCCCCTGCCTTCATGTTGTTGCCGGACATATAAGTGGTCACCTAAATCATCAGAAAAATTGCCCCCCTGGAGAATTTTTTTCAGGAGCCGCCATCATGGCTTAGAGCCAGCTATACCCCTGTAATTGGATATGCTTGCTTTAAGACTCGAAAAAGAGAGAAGATATATACGGGTGTAAATATTATATAATATATTGATGATTAATTAATTGAAATGGTGAAAAACATCAAACCCGTGGGTGCTGGGTACAGGTAGGAGGGGAGGTGGAAACATCAAACCCCGTGGTGCTGTACAGAGGAGAGGGAGGTGGAAAACATCAAACCCTGGGGAAAGGTGATACAGAGGAGAGGGAGGTGGAAAACATCAAACCCTGTGGTGCTGTACAGTAGGAGAGAGGGAGGTGGAAAATATCAAACCCGTGGTGCCGTACAGTAGGAGAGGGAGGTGGAAAAGATCAAACCTGAGGTGCTGTAAGCAGTAGGGAGAGTGGAGGTGGAAAACATCAAACCCCCTGTGGTTCTGAAGTAGGAGAGGGAGGTGGAGGTGGAAAAATTAACGGTGTGTAAGAGGTGGGAGGTGGAAAACATCAAAACCCTGTGGTGCTGTACAGTAGGAGAGGGAGGTGGAAAACATCAAACCCCGTGGTGTTGTACAGTAGGAGGTGGGAGGTGGAAAACATCAAACCCTCGTGGAAAGCTGTACAGTAGAGAGGGAGGTGGAAAACATCAAAGGGTAACAGTAGGAGAGGGAGGTGGGAAAACATAAACCGTGGGGAAAAGGAGAGGGAGGTGGAAAAAATAAGTGGTGCTGTACAGCAGGAGAGAGAGGGGAAAACATCAAACCCTGTGGTGCTGTACAGTAGAGAGGGAGGTGGAAAACATCAAACCCCGTGGTGCTGCATGGTGCAGTGAGAGAGAGGTGGAAAACATAAACCGTGGTGAGGGTACAGGTAGGGAGAGGGAGGTGGAAAACATAAACCCCCGTGGGCGTACAGTAAGAGGGAGGTGGAGTAGACGTCTGTTTTTGCACCAGAAATTTAAGGGGATTCAAAAAGTGCGATGTTATTTTGCCATATATTTAGAATAAGTTAGTGAATTATTCAGCAGAAAAAATATATTTTAACTTGTAATTGGAGTGAAGTGCTTAAAACATGAATGACTAGCTCATTCAAATGGACATACCCCTGTGGCACTAAAAGATCCTCTAATCAATCAAGCTGAATTATTAGAACCATGATAAAGCAGTGATTAATTGGAGAAAAAATCTACATTTTGCAATGGCCATCTTAGTCTTCGATCCATTCAAACCAGTGAATGTAATAAGTGCAGCAATAGGATAAAAAAATTTTCCCATCTTGTAGCTGGCATAATATGGGGCATGTTATTTTTTGCAATGTTAATGACAATGTGGATTATTGACGTACACGTGTAATAAAAAATTTTAAAATAATATGGGCATGTTATTTTTGCAATGTTAATGACAATGGATTATTGATTTACACGAGTCAAGAAACATTTTAAATCATAATATGGGAAACCCTCAAAGTTAACTGAAGAATAACACTATTTTATTCTATTTAAGATGGAAGTAATAGATAATGGTATGAATGGTATCACACTGGATTAATGATCTACTAGTGGTACGCATCTCAAAGAAAGTTTAAGATTACAGTGAATTCTTTTTTAGTATGTATTAAAGTTCACTGTAATATAACTACAAAAAATATAAATTTTCAAACGCTTGGGGTCACTTAGAAATGTCCTGTTTTTCATGAAAACATACAGTTGTGGTAAAAGTTTTGAGAATGACACAAATACTTAATTTTTTCACAAAGTATACTCAGTTTTGATGACTTAGGAATTTAAAATATCAGAATGTATGAAGAGTGATCAGATGAATAGAGACATTGCAAAGTCTCTCTTTTGCCATGAGGGACTTTTGCAGGTAGCTGGTTAGAGAGTTGGATAACCGAAAGGTGTGGTTAATCCCCGAGCCGATCAGGTGAGAAATTCGTCGATGTGCCTGGAGCAAGGCACTTAACCCATAATTGTAGTAAGTGCTTTGGAAAGAGTGCCTACAATGACAAAAAATAAAATAATAAAAATAATGAAAAGGAATTTAATCCCAAAAAATCACTGCATCAGCCGCGCAAACATATGAATTCCCGTTAACACAGAGGTGAGAGTGTTGATAAAGTGGAGAGTTTACAGATTGAGTAGAATAACAGACGGAAGCTTAAAAGAGGGTGGTGCTTGAAATCATTGTTCTTTCGTTAACAGGTTACCTGAAGAAACATATGCGCATCATTGCTTAAAAAAATAGGGTTCACAGGCAAGGATATTGCTGCAGAAGATTGCACCTAAATCCAACCATTTATGGATCATCAAGAATCAAGGAGAGAGGATTCACTTGTTGTGAAAGGCGCAGGGCGCCCAAAAAAGTCTAGCAAGCGCCAGGACTCCAAATTGATTTAGCTGGTGGGATCGGGGCACCACCAGTGCAGAGCTTGTCAGGAATGTGCAGCAGGCAGGTGTGAGTGCATCTGCACGACATGAGGCAAATACTGAGATGGGGTGTCAAGAAAAAAGAAGCACTTCTCTCCAGGAAAAACATCAGGGACAGACTGATATTTGAAAAAGGTAAGGGATTGGACGGCTGAGGACTGGGGAAAATCATTTTCTCTGATGAATCCCTTTCCAATTGTTTGGGGCATCTGAAAACACCGTCCGGAGAAGACAAGGTGAGCGCTACATCAGTCTGTGTCATGTCAACAGTAAAACATCGAGACCATTATGTGTGGGGGTGTCTCAGCCAAGGAGTGGATCACTCACAATTTGCCTAAGAACACAGCCAGAATAAAGAATGGTACCAACACATCCTCCGAGATGCAATTTCTCCAACATTCAAGAACAGTTTAGAGACCGACCAATGCCTTTTCCAGCAGATGGAGCACCTTAACATAAGGAAAAAGAAAAAGGCGGGAAGAAAACATCGACATTGGGTCATGGCCAGGAAAAGACTTAATCCATTGAGAACTTGTGGTGATCTCAAGAAGGGGTGGAAAACAAAAACCCACAAATTTCTGACAAACTGCAAGCATTGATTATGCAAGAATGGGCTGTTAGTCAGGATGTGGCCCAGAAGTTAATTTGACAGCATGCCAGGCTGCGGATTGCAGAGGTCTTGGAAAAAGAAGGGTCAACACTGCAAATATTGACTATAAACTTAATGTAATGTCAATAAAAAGCCTTTGAACTTATGGAATGTTGTAATTATATTAGTATACATAAATATCTGACAAACATATCTCATAACACTTGAAGAGCGAACTTTGTGAAGACCAATACTTGTGTATTCTCAAATCTTTTGACACGATTATAAAGAAATGAGTGAATAGGAAATATAGCAAAAGAATAGGAAATGAGATTGAAAGTTAGAGAAATTATTTTTAATAAGAAATAATAATTGTGTCTTCAAACTTTGCGTTGTCAAAGAATCCTCCATTTGCAGAAGCCTGAGACCTTTGGCATTATAGTTGTGATTGTTGAGGTAATCTCCGAAGCACCTCCCACAAATTGGTTGACTTGATGGGCACTTCCTACATACATATAACTGCTCCCACAAAAATTCAATAGGGTTGAGATCCAGTGACTAAGTGACTCCATTATAGACAGAATACAGCGATGCTTCTCCTAAATAGTCCTTGCATAGTTTGAGCTTATTGGTCCTGTTGTAGGAGGAAATTGGTAAGCAAAGGGGGCATGGTGCAAAAAAGGAGTGATAACCTCTTTTAAGATCCCTTTTACCTGCAAATACACTAAACAAAGCACAATCCACAGGCTTGAGATGGATGGAAATCTTTTTCATTTGGTTGGGTCTCACAAATGTTATTTTGTGATCCCTATGAAGACCAAACGATCTGTCCATAACATTTTTTTCAATCTCCTGTTCAGTGTGTGTTTTTGCCCATCTTAATATTTTATTTTATTGGCACAGTTGACTATGGTTTCTTTTGCAACTGTTAGAAGTAAGCATCCGGGAGTCACTCTAATTGTATTGAGAGGTGTTTTGGGGAAATTTCAGTGAAGGCTGCCAGGTTGAGGACCCGTGAGGGCCTGGTGCTCAAACTAGACACTAATGGGGTTTGTTCTTGGGAGTCCCACTCTTTTCTATTTGGTCAGAGACAGTGGCTGTTCTGTGAAGGGAGTAGTGACAAAAATGGAATCAGAAATATTTTCAGAACAAGAATAGACTGACGAAGTTTCAGAAGAAAGATGTTTTGCATTTTGATTCTGTAATTCGAACTCCACAATTGTTGATGCAGATACTTAAATAGTCTCAAGAAGGCCCGCTTATTGTAATAGCACAACAAGAAACATAATTGAAAAAGGGTTTAATGATCAATTAGCTTTAAAATGATAAACTGGATTAGCAAACACAAGATTGGAACACAGGACTGATGGTTGCTTGGATAATGGGCTCAGTATGCCTATGTAGATATTCATTGGGGAGGAATCAGCCGCTTTCAGCTACAATAGCCATTTACAACATTATTCATGTCTATAACTGTATTTCTGACTTCAATTTGATATTATTTTAATGGATTAAAAAATTGTTGTTTCTTTTTTCAATAAACATGGACATTTCTAGTGACCCCAAACTTTTGAAATTGGTAGTGTCTATAAAGAGGGGGATAAACCAAGAAAATGTAGTTATTTTCTAATACTTTTAAAAATGTATAACCTTTTTAATGAAATACAAAACATAAAGTTTAAGTTTTAATGTGGACAGTGAAATGCTTTATTTTCCAAACTCAACAAATGCAGTAATGAATGTAATGTAGCACTAAAAATAACATAAGGTAGAACAAAGAAATAAGAATAACACCAGAAAATAAAAAGGGTCAGTTCCAATACCATATTTACAATGTGCAGGGATACTGGAGTGATAGAGGTAGATATGTATAGGGGTAAGGTGACTAGGATCAGGATATATGATAAACAGATTAGGAGCAGCGTAAATGCTGCTGATTGTATGTGATGTGTGTAGAGTAGTATAAATGTGGTGATATGTGTGTGTGAGCAAAAATGATGAAGTGTGTGTTGGGGTGTTGGAATGTACTGGTGTGAGTGTGAGTGGAGTGTATACAGAAAAATAAAGTAAAGGGGTAACCTTACTTAAATCTTTGCTGGAAGTGGGGGGTGTGTGTGTTTGTATGTATGACAGTAAACACATCTTGCTTTTGGGGAATCAATTGAACATTTGCTAAACACCACCTCAAGTAGGCTACACATCCTCTGCAGTCTCACCTTCCCATGATTCAAAGTAATTTCGAGAAGGTGGCAGAAAATGAAATAAATGATTTGGTATAATTCTGATTATGGAAGATTGAATAAGCGCGCTTCAAACTGTTTGAGCGGAATTATTTGTAGATTTTATCTGTGCATGGAGTGATAACTCAGTTTTCCTACCAGAAAACACGAGATCATATAGTGTTGTGTATTCCGCGCATTACATTTCAGGAGGAAACAAGGCGGATGTGTGTTGGCTCACTTGACTTCAGTAAATTACTGGAGATGCGTTCATTGATAGCAGAGTTAGGAATTATTTATAAAAATGTAGGTCCCTTTTGGCATTTAAACCATATTTTACGAACAAATTCCATTAAGGGCCAATGAATCACCACCCATGTTATGATCAACTTCCACATCACGGTTTCTTCGACAAAGGAATTTGTGAGTGAATTTAAGCACCTGTGCACTGTGGCTTTGTTTGTAGACTACATAACAATGAACATTAGGTCTATAATATATATCAAATTGTTTTGCTCACTGTTAATAATACCGTGTCTTCGCCCTTGAATTTCGGGATGTATTTGTCTCTGCTGGTTTCAGGAATAATTCAAGGTCTGAATCGGCAGCATCACTTTTTTAACCACACTCAGCAGGTGATGTACATCACTAGGTTATATACAACCAGATACCCCAAATAACTCCCTCTACTTATCGTGAAGTTTACACCAGTTTTCTTTTGAAGAGGTGACGTTAACCACTCCTTTTCCATTGTAAGTTCGCTGAAATTCAATCTCGAGCGTCATTCAGCCAATTAAACAACTGTGGTAGGCTGAATTCAAAATTTTTTTTTAAGAGCTTGATGAATGGTCTGTCTGTTATGGATTTAGTTCCCCAATTGTGGTGAAATATTAGTCAGGACTTCAGTGCATCTTACTATCCACCGACGCGTCATCAGAACCAGCATCCACCGCACGTGAAGCCTTCCGTCGCGCTGATGCTGTCAGTCAATCCCACCTAGGTCCACTCCGAGTGATGGGGATGCTGATGTTTAGTCTATCACGTATTTGTAACTGGTGCTGTACTGCACCACTGTAGCTGCGTTGTGTGTGATTGATTGGGACTAAAGACGTGGACTTCGGAGATCAGGCTGTTTTAATGAATCAGAATTCTCTCTCTGTATCCAAAAGAAAAGACAAAACATTTGTAGAGCACAACATATCCCCTGCCTCCATTGCCACCTCTTTCTCTCATAGTGGAGCAAAATTTATTTTAGAATGCAAAAATGAGTAAGCCTCTCCGTAATGTATAACACATAATATACATTTTATATAGATAAAAACCACATACCTGCATCCAAAAGAAAATACCAAACATTTGTAGAGCACAAATATGTTCTGCCATTTATCTCCTCTTTCTACAACATAGACTGGGATCAGTCGAGGAGCTAGCTGTCACGATCGTCTGAAGGAGGAGACCAATGCGCAGCGTTGCGAGTGAACATGATGACTTTATTAACTTAAAGCAACCACGAAGAAAACAACAAACACACGATACGTGAAGTTCTAAACTGAAATACGACTAACAGCAACAAAGAAACAATAACCTACAAAACAAAGGAGAAAACACAGAATATAGCAGAGGGTTTCAACTCGAGAGCACGAGCCGACAGCTGACACTGTTACCCTGATTGGGAGTCATCGACCAATCACCACGACACAAACAAAATGAAACTCACCTATCCCCAACACCACCAAATGAAATACACCCAACACAAGAAAATGAACAACCCTGCCTCAATATAAACGTCATAGAGCCAGAGTGTTACAGTACTTTCCTAAAGGTGCGAACTCCGGGCGCACCAACATCAGGAAAAGGAGGGTTGGGCAGCGCCTGTCAGCGGCTCTGGCCCCGGTCAGTGATACCCCACCCCACCACAGTCACAACTCCTGCTTCAGCCTCCTCCCAACGACCACCCTCCACCTAACCCCACTCCTGGACTAAGGGGCAACCCCGACTAGCAGATCGGCCCAAGGGTAAAACTGACAAGCAGCACCGACCAGCACTGACAGGACACGATACAGTACCGACTAAAGGGCAGCAGGACTAAGAGCACCGCCAGGCAGCACCGCCAAAAGGCAGCACCGATAAGGGGCAGCACCGGACTAAGGGCAGCACCGCTAAGGGGCGGTAACCGGCCGAAGGGGGCTGCACCGGACTCAGGGGCAGCACCGACCTGGCGTTGCACCGGCCAAAGGGAGCACCGGCCAAGGGGCAGCACCTGACTAGATGGCTGGATCCGCGGCTGGCTGGCTCTGAAGCGATCCTGGCGAGTTTTGGGGCGGATCAGGACGCCTCTGGCGGATCCTGGCGGGGACGGCTGGCGGATCCAGGCTGACGGCTCTGGCGATCCTGGCGGGACGGGTTTCGCGATCTGGCTGGACGGGTTTGAAGTGATCTCAAGGGAGGTTTGGCGGATTCCGGCGGGATCTGCCTGGCGGATCCTGCTGGACGGTTTCGGGATCCAGGCTGGACGGCCTGGCGATCCTGGCGGGACGGCCCATGGATCTGGCTGGGACGGCCTGGGCGGATCCTGGCTGGGACGGCTCATGGGATCCTGGCTGGACGGCTCTGGCGGATCCTGGCTGGACGGCTCTGGCGGATCCGGGCTGGATCGGCTCTGGCGGATCCCGGGCTGAACGGCTTGGCGGATCTGGCTGGACGGCTCTGGCGGATCCTCGCTGGACGGTTTATGACTCTGGCTGGACGGCTCTGGGCGGATCCTGGCTGGGACGTTGGCGGATCCGGGCTGGGACGGCTCTGCGGATCCTGGCTGGACGGCTCATGGATCCCGTCTGGGCGAAGGCTCTGGCTGATCCTGTCTGGCGGAGGGGCTCTGGCTGATCCTGGTTGGGCGGAAGGCTCTGGCTGATCCTGTCTGGCGGAAGGCTCTGGCTGATCCTGTCTGGCGGAAGGCCTGGCCGATCCTGTCTGGGACGGCTCTGGCGGATCCTGGCCCGACGGCTCTGGCTAATCCCGGCTGGATGACGGATCTGGCTGCTCATGGCTGGCTGACGACTCAAGCTGCTCATGGCTGGCTGGACGGATCTGGCTGCCTATGGCTGGCTGACGGATCTGGCCGCCGCGCCGCCGACGGATTCGGCTGCCGCGGGTTGCTGGACGGATCTGGCTGCTCGCGGTGGCTGACGGATCTGGCTGTCATGGCTGGCTGACGGATTCGGTTGCTCAGCGGCTGGCTGACGGATCTGGCTGCTCAGTGGCTGGCTGAATGGATCTGGCCGCTCATGGCTGGCTGACGGATTCGGCTGCTCGCGGCTGGCTGGACGGTGGCTGCTCATGGCTAGCTGGACGATCTGGCTGCTCGCGGCTGGCTGACGGATCTGGCTTGCTCATGGCTGGCTGACGGATCTGGTTGCTCATGGTGGGGGACGGGTTGGCTGCCCATGGCTGGCTGACGGATCTGGCTAATGGGGCGAGGATCTGGCTGCCATGGCTGGCGGAGGATCTGGCTGCTCGCGGCTAGCTGGACGGATCTGGCTGCTCATGGCTGGCTGACGTGATCTGGCTGCTCGCGGCTGGCTGGACGGATCTGGCTGCTCATGGCTGGTTGACAGATCTGGCTGCCCGCGCTGGCTGACGGATCTGGCTGCTCATGGCTGGGCTAACGGGTCTGGAGCTGCTCATGGCTGGCTGATGGTGCTATTGGGCGTAAGATAGCTGTGGAGGCGATCTCAGCCCGGATTGCAGTCATCACCTCCAGCAGGACGGCTCCCATCCGCATGAGCCGCTCCTGCCGGTCACGAACTCCGAGCCTCCAGTCCAGCATAGGCTGCGCTTCGCCGCTGATTCATAGCAGGTGTATGATTCTGTTGGCGGACGGCTCTGGAAGGTATGGCAGACGGACGGTTTGCAGGCTAGTAAGACGGGGAAGTTATGCAGCGGTGGAGACGGGCAGTTAGACGCCCTAGGGAGACGGAGACTTGGCCGGGTTGGCGGCATGCACATCATGGAACTCCAGCGTGGAGTAGAACAGACCTGTCCGTACTGGGAATACCCACCACTGGCCTCCAATTGGATCAAGAACGAGACCAGACTGGGAACACACTTCAGTTCATGCCGTAAACAACCCCTCCTCTACTCGCCAATGGCTCCCGTAATCCGATAGCCTTCTGTGCAGCTCTCTACCTGTGGCAGCCTCCTGCTGCCCAGGCGGCCAAGCCATGGCCCAAAAATTTTAATTCACGGGCTTCAGCCTCAACCTGCCTAAGCTACCTCCTCTCGCTGCAGCTGCCTCCAGGCTTCACGAGGGGTGATATCTCCTCATACCACCTCCCCTCGGCTGCAGCTGCCTCCAGCTCTTCACGAGGGCAGTGATATTCTCAAGCAGCTTCCCAAGGACCCTTTCCAGCCCGAACTCCTCCCATGTCCAAAAATCCTTAGGAGGCGTCATAACTGCGTAGGCAGGTCCTGCTGCCGCTTGTTACGCCGCTTGTCCTCTTGGTATTCTGTCACGACTGCCTGAAGGAGGAGACCAATGCGCAAAGCAGGAAATATGATGACTTTATTAACTTAAAGCAACCACGAAGAAAACAACAAATGACGACACGTGAAGTTCTAAACTGAAATACGATCAACAGCAACAAAGAAACAATAACCTACAAAACAAAGGAGAAAACACACAGAATATATAGAGTTCGAACGAGATAACGAGCCGACAGCTGACACTGTTACCTCTGATTGGGAGTCATCGACCAATCACCACATGACACAAACAAAATGAAACCCACCCATCCCCAACACCACCAAATGAAATACACCCAACACAATAAATGAACAACCCTGCCTAATATAAACGCTCATAGAGCCAGGAGTGTTAATAGCCATCGTCTGCGCATACAATACGCAGTAGTAGCTAGTAACCACATGTTGAATTCAGAATGTTAATATCATCCTAAAAGTACAAATACAAATAGCATCTTAACAATACCATCCACTTATGAGTAAACCCAAATATACAACATCATTCATGAACAAAACACTGTGTGTATGACTTTGTGCTTAAAGGAATCTAACTTTTCTGAAGATGACAGAAAAAGTGGTCCCCAACCTCTCATAGCGCATCAACATTATTTGAGCAGGAGCACGCAGGGCCAAACATAAGTACACACTCCCCTATTCCCAGGATGCAGGCATGTATAATACAACTAGCTGCCGTAAATAGCAAGGTTAACGACGTTAATTAGTTGTTTGCTGTTAATTAGTAAATTTTAACGCATCACGCATGCGCAGTGTGACAAATTATTCAGGTCAGAAAGTGGTTGGGAGCTTGAGGCGAGATGGAGCAAGGTGAGCAAAGTGGGCCTATTGACGGATTCAACATAAAAAGAATGATGATGGTAAGTTACAAGTACAAGGTTGTGGTAAGATTTGTAAGAAGGAGTTTAATTTCAACCGAGCTGTTCAAGCTTGAAGTACCATGTCAACGCCAAACATGCGCTTGCTGGGGGAGATTCAGCAAGTGGCTTATATGCCAGACCACGCTGAATGTTTGCAGGCAATTAACAAAAAATCAACCTCAGATAATTTGACCAACACAATAGCAAAATGGATTGCAAAGGATTGTGGACCCATTAGCATGTAGAAGACTCAGGTTTCCTTGATGTTTTGCAAGTGGGTTCAAGACTCATTCTATAAGCCACCGTCAAGAGCCACAGCGTGAAGAAAATCCACGAGCTCTAAGTGAAAACGAAAAAAGAAAAAAGGAAAGAGGTCTTGGCTCAAGTAAATCATATCTTTATTTATCTGGTATGCATTGTAAAAAAAAAATGGTTAGGATTCAGGTGTAAATGAAATAGTGATTAATATGATTAATCACTGAAAATTGTGATTAATTTGATTAAAAAATTTTAATCATTTGAAGCC
>NW_025539289.1:0-13769 GCF_020615455.1 Coregonus clupeaformis
TAAAATACCAGGGGTGCTGTCAAAGTCGCGTCAATTCAAATCTGGTATCAGGAACAAAAGAGGTCAACACGACTTCTAAGATCTACTAGTTATTTTAATTAATGCAAAAACCTTCAATGGTAAATGTGATGTTTCGTATATACGGGCTCTCTGAGATGTCTCGCAGAACACCCCAGACAACTAACACATTGTTTCAGAAACAATACCCAAATACTCTGACAGAGGAAGTTTCCCACTTCTCTGCTGGCCAATTAGAGTAAAGGACTTGAGCGTGGTTTAAACTTACTCAGCCAATCCATTGATTCAGGGGTTGGTCTCATCTCCTCGGCGCCATTTGTTGCACACTTCAGCCAGGCACAAGATTATCATAACAACCTATCATAGTGAGAAGAGCCAGCTCCCTTAGACATCATTCCTATGTCAAAGGAAGACTCACAGCTCACAAAGAACCAGTATAGTCTAGCATTTGAAGATACAATCCTTATCTTATTTTACCCACTAAGACAGCTCTTCACATCAATCACAGCCTTGCCTGGTGTCACAGCCTACATTAGCCCAGTCAAGAATGCATTCTTTCTAAGTTAGTCATCTCATCAATTTAGGAGAATAATAAATCCCCAATAGTGCGTTCAGTTGGTCTTAACGTTTCACTACGTATGGCAACGGTATTTACTGAATGATATAACAGTTATTTCAAAACCATTTGCAATGTTATAAATATGCTATATATGCTATGCAATGGTAGTGTATGTATTTAGTGGGGATATATAGTATTAAATGGTAGTGATGTGGATATGGATCACATGGCGAGGGTGGTGTGGATATGGATCACATGACCAGGGTGATGTGGATATGGATCACATGACCAGGGTGATGTGGATATGGATCACATGACCAGGGTGATGTGGATATGGATCACATGCATAAATATATGGGATCACATCTTCTCAAATTCAAGGATTACTTCCCTTCACAATCTGATTGACGCCAGGGAAAGCAGTGGCTGCATAATGAATAGACTCAAGCCTTGTTCACATTACCCATAAGCACTCCGTTACCTTGCGCCTGTGTTTTCTCCATCTCCTTAGCTATCATACTCTAATTCCACTGATTTCAAAACTCAGTCCTCTAGAAAGTGTGGAGAGCAACACTTCCGCAGTTTTACTACGTGATACGTAAAAAAAAAAGCTGCATTAGACAGGATTACCTACACATACTGAGCAGCTGAAATAGACAGAAGCGCACTATATGGCAGACCAATCCGAACTCATCTCTTGGCATGTCCAGCCCACTCATTATCTCAGCCAATCATAGCTAGCGGGAAGGTTGCTGTCTTTTTCTTTGACTAAACCAACTTGCCTCGTAATTGTACATTTTATTCGTATTTACAGATGGCATACAAGTTTGTTATTAAGGCACATGAAAGTTCACATATTCCAGAAGGCATTTCTGCCCCAAAACACATTTTGATAATAAAAAAAAAAGATGTAAAAAAAAGGTTTACGTTCAAATGGCTCTCCTGTGAAGTGACCCGCGACATACGCCTAGTTTCCTGAAACGAGTCCCATATGTGGTTTTCATGTGATTGTTAGGCCTACTGCTGCTAGGTAGCTCTCTCTCTGCTCTCTCCCTCCCCTCTGTCTGTCCTTGATTGCAGGAGTGAAGTCTGGTGTGCGGGAGTCAGGGTTCCAGCTGCAGCTCATTCACCATAATCACCTCAGCCTTTAAGACCCGGTCAAACTTACCACTCATCGTCAGATCATAGTCAAGACGACCATGTTAGTCTCGCTGCCGACTCAACCTGTTTATTTTTGCTCTTTGTGTTTTGGCCTGTTCTATTTACTTTTTCTCCTGTGCCCAGATATTTGGAACCTGACTCCTGCCTCCGCTTCACTCCTGCCACCACCATCCTGCTCTCCACTACCGGACCTCTCTTTGGACTCACCACGGACACTAGGACATTACGGTACCACACCTGCCCCTGACCTGGATCTGTTACCCTCCCTGTAACCTGGACTTGCTCTTTCCCCTATTATTGGAAACCTGGACTATTGAACATTTTAAATAAACCTGTTAAACCTTCTCTGGCTTGGTGTACTTGTCTGCATTTGGGTTCTAATACTGGTAAATCATAACAGTATGATCTGACCATCATGAACCCAGCAGACAGTAGCTTGGATACCACCCCAGAGTGCACTCCAATTTGGACTGCCATAGCCAATCAGGGCATTTTACTTGGCCAACATGATACCCTGTTTAAGACGATTGCTGAGGACAGTCAGGTGCTGCTTAATCAGGTTCAATTACTCACCAATCAAGTGTCTGCCCTTACTACCCCTTCAGCCCAGATCAGAGAGCCTTTTGTTCCTGCTCCAGAGCGCTACGACGGGAACATGGGAACCTGTGGCGATTTTTTGACTCAATGCTCGTTAGTGTTTGAACAACAGCCCCTCACTCTACGCCTCCAGAAAGAGCCCGTATTGCCTACCTTATCAACTCTACTAGCGGTTCCGCTCGTGCCTGGGGATCCGCGGTCTGGGAGAGTCAGTCAGACATTTGCAACGCTTACGTTGCCTTCACCACTGAGATGAGGAAGGTTTTTGACCACCCCGTACGAGGCAAGGAGGCTGCGAAACGGTTGTTTTCTCTTCGGCAGGGGGCTCGCAGTGTGGCGGAGATGGCAGTGGAGTTCGGACTTTAGCAGCAGTGAGTGGTTGGAATGACGAGGCATTACAAGGAGTGTTCATCAATGCTTTGTCTGAGACTTTAAAAGATGAATTGGTGTCATATGATGAATCGCCTACGCTGGATAATCTTATTTCACTCACCATCAGGTTGGATAATCGGATTCGGGAGCGCCGCCGGGAGAGGAGTGTTAGTTCCAAGCAACCTGTCTGTCATCAACAAACTCCTCCCTGCATCTTCCCTACGGAGAAAGCCGTGTCTTCCCGAGTCGATACGAGGAGCACTGAACCCGAGCCATGGAGGTGGGTCGTGCACGGTTGTCCTCAGAGGAGCGTGCACGTCGCATTCAGGCTCGGGTCTGCCTGTATTGTGGAGAAGCTGGTCATTTCGTTCCTTCCTGCCCAGTTCGTCCGGGAAAAGGGCCGGCTCATCATTAATGGGAGAAGTTTTGGTGAGCCGAGCAGCGGATTCTTCCTCTTCTCCCCCGCATTCTGCTCCAGGCATCCCTCCAGTGGCAGTTCCAGAACTCTCTCTCTGTTAGTGCGCTGATTGACTCTGGTGCAGACGAAAGCTTTTTGGATAGAGAGTGGGCTCAACAAATGGATTTGGAGACTGTTCCTATGGACTGTCCGCTGCAGGCTAAGGGTCTGAATGGACAATTGTTGACCCATATTACCCATCAGACTGTTCCTGTTTGTCTTAGAGTGTCGGGAAATCATCAGGAGAACATTCAATTCCATATTATCGACTGCCCACAGACCCCTCTGGTCCTTGGTATCCCCTGGCTCATAAGACACAATCCACACATTGATTGGGTGACAGGTAGAATTGTTTCATGGAGCACATTTTGTCATGTGAATTGTTTGTGTTCTGCTCTGACTCCTGCCAGTACTGTGCCTCGACCTCCACTGGAGTCCATGGATCTTTCTAATGTTCCTGACGTGTATCATGACCTGGCATCCGTTTTCTGCAAACACAGAGCTACTTCTCTTCCTCCTCACCGGCCTTACGACTGTGCCATTGACCTCCAGCCAGGAGCCCCGCTCCCCAGCAGTCGCCTGTACAATCTCTCCCGGCCGGAGACGGACGCTATGGAGAACTACATTCGGGACTCCTTGGCGGCAGGTATTATGCGTCCTTCCTCGTCACCTGTAGGAGCGGGATTCTTTTTGTTGCTAAGAAGGATAAGACCCTCAGACCCTGTATTGATTACCGTGGACTTAACAACATCACCATTAAGAACAAGTATTCTCTGCCTTTGATTAATTCTGCTTTTCCCCTCCTTCATGGTGCTACCATCTTTTACGGAAACTGGATCTACGAAATGCGTATCACCTGGTGCGCATTCGTAAAGGTGATGAATGGAAGACTGCCTTCAACACACCCTTGGGACATTTTGAGTATCTGGTTATGCCTTTTGGGTTGTCTAATGCCCCTGCTGTTTTTCAGGCACTAGTCAATGATGTCCTTCGGGACATGTTGAATCGGTTTGTTTTTGTCTATCTGGATGATATCTTGATTTTCTCAGAGTCCTCCCAGGAACATGAACTGCATGTGCGCCAGGTGTTGCAAAGGTTGTTGGAGAACAAACTGTTTGTGAAGATGGAGAAATGTGAATTTCATGTGTCTGAGACCTCTTTTTTGGGTTACATCATCGCTCAGGGGGAGTTGCGGATGGACCCAGCTAAGATCTCTGCTGTCACGGACTGGCCAGCCCCTCTACCCGCAAACAACTTCAACGATTTCTGGGGTTTGCGAACTTCTATAGGAGGTTCATCAAGGACTACAGCCGCATTGCGGCGCCACTCACCGCTCTCACCTCCATCTCACGACCGTTCGCTTGGAATGAAGGGGCCGAATCAGCGGTTCGAAGAACTGAAACATCGCTTCGCCTCGGCTCCCATTCTGATGCAGCGGACCCGACCGCCAGTTTGTCGTGGAGGTGGATGCATCCGACACTGGGGTAGGTGCGGTGTTGTCACAGCGTTCTCCTGAAGATAACAAACTGCATCCCTGTGCTTTTCTCTCAAGGAAACTTTCTCAGGCAGAGAGGAATTATGATGTTGGCAATCGTGAACTGCTCGCCGTTAAGCTGGCTCTCGAGGAGTGGCGACATTGGTTGGAGGGGGCGGAACAACCCTTCATCGTTTGGACGGATCATAAGAATCTGGCTTACCTCCAGTCAGCGAAGCAGCTCAACCCCGTCAAGCCAGGTGGGCACTATTTTTGGGAGATTCAATTTTTCTCTGTCTTACCGTCCTGGGTCACGTAACGTCAAGCCTGACGCCCTGTCTCGTGTTCATTCGGCTGTTGATACTGGTAGTAACCCTGAACCCATTTTGCCTCCTACCTGCAGTATTGCGGTCGTCACATGTGACATCGAGGGGATTGTTAGACAGGCTCAACATCATCAAGCTGACCCTGGGAGGGGTCCTCCTAACCGGATGTTTGTCCCTGAGTCTGCTCGCTCCCAGGTACTTCAGTGGGCTCACTGTCTCCCCCTTACCTGTCACCCTGGAGTTTCGCGGACCCTTGACTTTGTGCGACGGAAGTTCTGGTGGGCCACGATGGAGGCGGACACTCGAGCCTTCATTGCTGCTTGTACGGTATGTGCACGAAGTAAGAACTCCACCCAGGCCAGCGCTGGTCATCTACGACCTCTACCTATACCCAGCCGGCCCTGGTCGCATATCGCTATGGATTTTGTCACTGGACTTCCCCCTCGTCTGGAAAGACTGTAATTCTTACGGTGATTGATCGTTTTTCTAAGTTCGCTCATTTTTTGGCCCTACCTAAACTGCCCACTGCCAGAGAGACGGCTGATATTTTGGTTGAACATGTGTTCCGCTCTCATGGTCTACCCACGGATATTGTCTCTGACAGGGGTCCCCAGTTTGTCTCCCAGGTGTGGAAAGCTTTCTGTAAAGCTTTGGGCATTACATCCAGCCTGTCCTCTGGATATCACCCCCAGACCAACGGGCAAGCCGAGAGAGCGAACCAGGAGATGGAGACCGCTCTTCGCTGTGTCACAGGGTCTAACCCTGGGTCATGGAGCTCCATGCTCCCCTGGGTGGAATATGCTCATAACACCTTGACTAACGCTTCCTCTGGTTTGTCTCCTTTTCTGTGTGCTCTGGGTTATCAACCTCCCCCTGTTCCCTTCTCAAGAGAGGGAACTGGCGGTACCCTCGGTGCAGTCCCACATGCGCCGCTGCTTCAAGGTCTGGAGGAAGGCCAGGGTAGCTCTGTCCCGAGCCGGCGTACATGCAGAGGCAAGCCAACCGTCACGGTCCCAGGCTCCCGGTTACTCTCCTGGTCAAGAGGTATGGCTGAAGTCACGGACCTTCCATTGAAGGTGGAGTCTAAGAAGATGGCGCCTCGTTTTATAGGACCGTTCAAGATACTGTCTATTGTTAACCCCTGTGCGGTTAAGCTACAGCTTCCTGCCTCCCTACGGGTTCATTCCACCTTTCATGTTTCCCAGATTAAGCCTGTGTCGGTTAGCCCTCTGTGCCCGCCCTCTCGTCCCCCTCCTCCGCCCAGGATCGTGGGTGGGGGTCCGGTCTACACTGTCCGGCGACTTCTGGATGTTCGCCGCCGGGGTCGTGGTTTCCAGTACCTGGTGGATTGGGAGGGTTATGGTCCTGAGGAACGTTCCTGGGTGCCCAGGAGCTTCATTGTGGATCCTGCTCTGGTCCGAGAGTTTCATAGGTTACATCCCGATAAACCCCGTCGGCCGCCAGGTGGCGTCCGTAGAGGGGGTACTGTTAGGCCTACTGCTGCTAGGTAGCTCTCTCTCTGCTCTCTCCCTCCCCTCTGTCTGTCCTTGATTGCAGGAGTGAAGTCTGGTGTGCGGGAGTCAGGGTTCCAGCTGCAGCTCATTCACCATAATCACCTCAGCCTTTAAGACCCGGTCAAACTTACCACTCATCGTCAGATCATAGTCAAGACGACCATGTTAGTCTCGCTGCCGACTCAACCTGTTTATTTTTGCTCTTTGTGTTTTGGCCTGTTCTATTTACTTTTTCTCCTGTGCCACAGATATTTGGAACCTGACTCCTGCCTCCGCTTCACTCCTGCCACCACCATCCTGCTCTCCACTACCGGACCTCTCTTTTGGACTCACCACGGACACTAGGACATTACGGTACCACACCTGCCCTGACCTGGATCTGTTACCCTCCCTGTAACCTGGACTTGCTCTTCCCCTATTATTGGAAACCTGGACTATTGAACATTTTAAATAAACCTGTTAAACCTTCTCTGGCTTGGTGTACTTGTCTGCATTTGGGTTCTAATACTGGTAAATCATAACAGTGATGGCTTTATGGGATAGCTAGCAACTTGTAAACAATTACCCATTCCTATAAGTAAGTACTATTTTAATAGTAATGTTAAAAAATACACATTGGCTGCTAAGTCAATGATATTATATGCCTGTTGCCTCCCGTTTAAATTGATTGTGATGGTAATGACGTTTGTTTATTATAATAATTATTAGGTGGAGGTCTCTATCTACAGTGGTTTCTTCAACCTAGCCTAGCTTTTAGCTAGCTAGCTGCTCTGCACAGCAAGATAACTTGACTTGCTATAAAATTAGAGAAACAAGTTAAAGAAAAAGTAACTATACAAAACATGTCATATTTTGTCAATCTCCCAAAAATAAATGCGATTTCTATCTTGCATTACAAACACTACGCTTGTCGGTTCAGTAGCGGGGCAAAACTTATGGCGTAATAAAATACGTCACGGATGTTTACGGGGCATCACAGCTTGTCCCCAGTTCTAGAGGATAAACTATTGGGAATAAATAAGAAGAAAAAAGTGATTGTCAATCATTTATTACCGAAGTGGTCCCCAGAGGAAGAAGGCCTTGCTGGTCCCTGGCACAAACTAGTTTAAGAAAGGCTGTAGTGGTGGAGCCTTTAGTAGGACAATCATGGTGAATGATGACACACTATAGACATACTGGCTGGTTTCAATCCAAGGCACGTTATAGATTGATGACTAAAATTATCTTGCTAATTGCCTTTTTTATTTACATTGAACCTAGTGAAAATATCACAAAATATGAACATGTTCCATTTTCTATTTTACATACCGTTTTTGCCAAGATACATTAGCTTATCACAAAGATTACTTCAAAAATATTTGTTTATACACTTACAATAAACACACAGAGAAAATGGAGGAAAGGTGGAGAGAGGTAGAAGACCCAGGCGGTGTATCATGCAGGCGGTGTATCATGCAGGCGGTGTATCATGCAGGTAGTGTATCAGGCAAGTAAAGTATCTGTATAGCTGTTCCATCCTGTGTGAACGAAAGACAGAGACCCAGGTCTGAAACAACAGCATGCAGACTTGTATGATTTAGATTTCAGAGAGAGCAGGATACCACAGGAAGTTACCAAGTTTTTATATAGAGATTCTGAAGCAAAACACTCATAATTCTGAATATCTTTGGGGGCTGATCCTCCCGGCAGGATCCTCCCCTAGTTGTGGACGGAGATTCTGTTGAGCCTGCTGGCGGCCGCCCGCCATTATGCAGGAAGCCTAGTTGAGCAAGACATTTCTACATTTCTAATTTGATTGTGTCTTGAATAATTCTATAATAATAATAATAATAATAATCTATAAAAATATTATTTAGCAGTTAGCCATCCTTAAGTAGTCTTCATAAAAGTGTTTTATATAAATGAAACGGTGACAGTTGTATCCAGTGTTGTATGATTTTTCCATATTGTCAACAAGACTATAATTAAATGAATTGATCTTGTTCTACACTTCATATATATACTCTTTGTTTCTTATGTAGGTGTCATAACCAGCCATAAAATAATGCAAGATATGTCACAACAGGTCTAAATATATGTAATGACATCACCATATTATGACAAGTTATGTCAGCTGTTATGACATATTATGACATGGTTATGACCGTGTCATAATGTATTATTTTTTAAAGATTTTTAGTCATTTAGCAGATGCTCTTATCCAGAGCGACTTACAGGAGCAATTAGGGTTAAGTGCCTTGCTCAAGGGCACATCGACAGATTTTTCACCTAGTCGGCTCTGGGATTAGAACCAGCGACCTTTCGGTTACCGGCACAACGCTCTTACCCACTAAGCTACCTGCCGCCCATTATGATGCTGGTATGATATGATGCTATTATGATGCTGGGTGTCAAGTAAAGTGTTTCTAAAATCCTCTATGGGAAAAATTAAATGGTGGAAAAACGATTGGAACCATTTCCCTGTTTGACAGCTAGGTTTTATGGGTGTTATGACACATACTGTGGTACTCTATGGAGTTGGAAAGAGCACAAACAGATCTGGGACCAGGCTAGGCAACTATAAAGTTACAACTACAGTATATAGCTACATTTGAAAATGCAGTTTCATTTGTTATTCCATTTTTAACCTATATTCCCCCCCAGAAGGAGATGTCTATGTGTCCAACACATTTCATTTTACCCATAGATGTGGCCTAGCTTCTGATTCTGGCAAGCAGCCAAGGTTAAACAGCGACACCCAATCACAATTCAGACTCTGCCTATCCTGAGTAGAATAATGTTTGCCTAGCAACACTCTCTCATTGGCTTGAAATGACTAGATGCTGGGAAAATGAAACTAAACAGAATGTAAGGTGCAGCACATTGGGCGCTGCTTCAGCTCTCTCAGTGACAACAGGGAACAACAATTAACAGATCTGTGCAACCACACTAAAAGTGAGTATTCAACTTAACTACCTTACTAATAAAATTTTGTACAACAATCTACTCTACAGTATTTGAATAACTGTCGCACAATATAAAGTAGACATTTTATTGATACCAGGTCTGTTAACATTTATGCATAAATTATCATATGATTACATCACTTACCATCAAAATGTCAAAACAATATGTAGCTGTTAACAATCACATTATGCTATACAGTATGTTTTGTATGTATACACGTTTTAATATTGTAGAACAGTGAAAGGAGAAACATGGTTAGACTTTTACCTGAAACATGTACCTTGTTTAGTGCAGTATACTGTATCTTGTTCAAGGGGGCCGATCTTGGGTCAACAACCATCTTATAGCAGGTTGTTGCTGTGAGGGACACACCTGCAGGTTTCTGTCAGTACTGACTAAGGTCGCGTTCCACTGCTTAGACGTTGCATGCATCAACCAATGGTTGACTGACAGATTGCTAAAACACATGATGTGGTTAGCTGATATGTAAAATACCTATCCAGGCGTTGTAAGATCTGGCGTCAGTAACGTCTGAGCAGAGTAACGCACCCTTTGTGTTCCGACACCTCCCGATTTACACATTAAGCGCTGGTTTCAGTTATACTGATTCCACTTAATTATTGTTTGAACTTTTCCTGTCTGTTTACACAGTAGCTGTGATGTTAATGGGAACACGACTGTCTATCTGGTCTTGACACGTAGCAGCCAGGCAACGGTAGAATAATAACCATGTTTAGATCGTCATTTGATACCATATGAGTACATTATGTTCACCTGATGTAGGGAATCTAGTGTGTTTATCGACAGTTATACCACATATCATTACTCTTTTTATAGTTTATAGTTTTATTGTTTGAAAGTCAAATAGCTGAAAATATATATATAATTTAGTTTATCCTCATCTGTAAACGTTGGAACTTTGCCAAACACAATTTTGTAATGAGGTCATTATCTGTTTCCATGTTTTTGATTGGCTGCAGAAGTAGTAACGGCTCAAGGAAGAAGAAGGATTCTGAAGATTCTGTTCCTGTTGATACTCTGTCTGCAAGACTTCACTGGTCAATGCCAAGGTACACACACACACACACACATACACATACACACACACACTTGTTTGTTTGTTTGTATCCCATTAGCTTTTGCAGAGGCAGCAGATATTCTTCCTGGGGTCAACAAAAAACATGACAAATAACACAACACTGATAGACAAGGACAGTCACAAAAATAAATACATCAATATATAATAATAACAATAAATATATATAATAATAATAATAATAATAATAATAATACAATAAAAAAAATATATGAGTGTGTTTGTGTGTTGGTCCCTTCACAGTTCCCGCCATTCCATGAGAAGTTGTTTAATATTTTTCTTGCTGTGAGATGTTACCCCACTCTTCCACCAAGGCACCTGTAAGTTTCCGGACATTTCTGTGGGGAATGGCCCTAGCCCTCTCCCTCCGATCCAACTGGTCCCAGACGTGCTCAATGGGATTGAGATCCGGGCTCTTCGCTGGCCATGGCAGAACACTGACATTCCTGTCTTGCAGGAAATCACGCACAGAATGAGCAGTATGGCTGGTGGCATTGTCATGCTGAAGGGTCATGTCAGGATGAGCCTGCAGGAAGGGTACCACATGAGGGAGGAGGATGTCTTCCCTGTAACGCACAGTGTTGAGATTGCCTGCAATGACAACAAGCTCAGTCCGATGATGCTGCGACACACGGCCCCAGACCATGACTGACACTCCACCTCCAAATCGATCCCACTCCAGAGTACAGGCCTCGTTGTAACGCTCATTCCTTCGACGATAAACCTGAATCCGACCATCACCCCTGGTGAGACAAAACTGCGACTCGTCAGTGAAGAGCACTTTTTGCTAGTCCTGTCTGGTCCAGCGACGGTGGGTTTGTGCCCATAGGAGACGTTGTTACCGGTGATGTCTGGTGGAGGACCTGCCTTACAACAGGCCTACAAGCCCTTAGTCCAGCCTCTCTCAGCCTGTTGCGGACAGTCTGAGCACTGATGGAAGGATTGTGCGGTTCTGGTGTAACTCGGGCAGTTGCTGTTGCCATCCTGTACCGGTCCCACAGGTGTGATGTTCGGATGTACCGATCCTGTGCAGGTGTTGTTACACGTGCTCTGCCACAGCGAGGACGATCAGCTGTCCGTCCTGTCTCCCTGGCACTAAGGAACATTCATTAGTTTAGAAAACACCATTAGTTTAGTTGTCAGCATTGAGGATAAGCTTCAATTGACACAAGGTATGTTGAACAGTATAAAAAGCAGTTTGCAAGTTCTGGAAACTTTTGTGAGAGGCACAACAGTAAATAACAGTATCATCAGCATAAACGTGAAATTGCGCATTTTGCACATTTTTGTCTAAATTATTTATATAAATAGTGAATAAGAGGGGACCAAGTACAGAGCCCTGGGGCACACCATTACAGACAGACAACTTAACAGACATGAGCCCATCAAATTGAGTGCACTGAGTTCTAGCAGACAGATAGTTAGCAAACCATGCAACTGCATGCTCCGAAAGACATACACTCAACAATCTCTGCCTCAGTATAACATGATCAACTGTATCAAAAGCCTAAGAGAGATCAATAAAAAGTGAGACACAGTGCTGTTTTTTGTCAAGGGCTTCAGTGATATCATTTAAAACCTTCATGACTGCTGTAATTGTGCTATGCTTCTTCCTGAAGCCTGATCGGTACATTGATTAAAAAGAGTTAGTATATAAAAACTATTTTAGCTGTTCACTAACAAGTGTTTAAAGTATTTTCGCCAGGAGTGACAGCTTTGAGATTGGCCTATAATTATTTAAAAGAGTTGGATCTCCCCCTTTTAAAAGTGGTAGGACAAATGCTGATTTCCAGATCCTTGGAATTTCATTACATTCCAGGGTTAGATTGAACAGATATGTAAGTGGTTCAGCAATGATATCAGCTGCCAGTTTTAAAAAGCAGGGATCAAGAAGATCAGCACCTGCAGGCTTTCTCTGATCTAAGGATTTCAGGGCTTTATGTACCTCCTGCACTGAGAATGGCGAAAAGCTAAAAGTTTGACCAGCTCTCACCGGTTCACCCACACAGGGTTGCACAGAGACCGAGGATACTGAATCAAACAGCCTACCAGATGATACAAAGTGCTCATTGAAACAACTCAGCGTTTCAGTTTTGTCATATACAGCAACAGTCCTTCAATACACATGACTGTAATTCATTAACATTACTGTTACCAGACATAGACTTAATAGCCTTCCAAAACTTTCTTGGGTCATTCAGGTTATCAGTGATAACAGACATAAAATATGTGAGAGAAGAACACTTGTTTTGTAGCTGCCTAAAAAGAAGCCAATCAGCATCAGAACATGATTTCCTTGTTTTAGCCCAGGCTAGATTACGTTTGTGAATAATACAGGACAGCTCAGAAGAAAACCATGGATTATCCCGCCCTTTAATTCTGAACCTGCGGAATGGGGAATGTTTGTTTACAATTTGGGAAAAAACATAATAAAAGAATTTCCAGGCAGTTTCCACATCAGGAATACGCTCAATCCAGTCAAAATAAAACAAATCATGAAAGAAAGCCTGCTCATTAAAACTCTTTAAATGTATGTTACGAATAAAGCACGGGTTTGTCTTAGGTACCTACCTATATATGACATTCTCCCAATCCTCTTCTGGATCATCCAAATGCACTCTAGCAAACTTCAGACGGGCCTGGACATGTACTGGCTTAAGCAGGGGGACACGTCTTGCACTGCAGGATTTGAGTCCCTGGCGGCGTAGTGTGTTACTGATGGTAGGCTTTGTTACTTTGGTCCCAGCTCTCTGCAGGTCATTCACTAGGTCCCCCCGTGTGGTTCTGGGATTTTTGCTCACCGTTCTTGTGATCATTTTGACCCCACGGGGTGAGATCTTGCGTGGAGCCCCAGATCGAGGGAGATTATCAGTGGTCTTGTATGTCTTCCATTTCCTAATAATTGCTCCCACAGTTGATTTCTTCAAACCAAGCTGCTTACCTATTGCAGATTCAGTCTTCCCAGCCTGGTGCAGGTCTACAATTTTGTTTCTGGTGTCCTTTGACAGCTCTTTGGTCTTGGCCATAGTGGAGTTTGGAGTGTGACTGTTTGAGGTTGTGGACAGGTGTCTTTTATACTGATAACAACTTCAAACAGGTGCCATTAATACAGGTAACGAGTGGAGGACAGAGGAGCCTCTTAAAGAAGAAGTTACAGGTCTGTGAGAGCCAGAAATCTTGCTTGTTTGTAGGTGACCAAATACTTATTTTCCACCATAATTTGCAAATAAATTCATTAAAAATCCTACA
>NW_025539290.1:0-13764 GCF_020615455.1 Coregonus clupeaformis
GAGAGAGAGAGAGAGAGAGAGAGAGAGAGAGAGAGAGAGAGAGAGAGAGAGAGAGAGAGAGAGAGAGAGAGAGAGAAAGTGTTTTCCAGCACAATTAACTACCAGCACCTAATTGAGTTCAGTGGATAGTTAGATAGTTAGTTTGTTTATCTACAGACCAAAACAAAAGATACATTCAGATGCTGTAAACTTCACTCACCACAGCAGATATTCAGGGAGAAGTCAAAACCTGGAGAATTGTTGTCATCCTCCTCCATGTAGTTCTCATTCAGTAGAGCACACAGCTCCCTCAAGCTGGGAATGGAAAAAGCGTGGGCAGAGTGGGAGAGTGTTTTTGTTTGATTAATCGATTGAATCAATTGAATCAATTGAATGTTTAATATTAACATTCTAATGAAACATACTTTAGCGTTAACTTACCTGCCAATTATTTTACAGAATATTGTTGTATCTTTACAGTCGTGCCAATTGAGTTTTAATTGAAAATGAATTGGAGAGAGAAAGCCATAACATGCGAACATGCTCACAAACAAAAGTGACAGCATCCAACAACAACTAGAACTCAGTAAGGAGGAAGGGAGAGTGTCACTCACCATAGCAGGAGTCCCCCCAGATCGGGGAGCCCAGCTAAACCCTGTGGTAGACTGTAAGGCTCCTCACGAACACTGGCCTTATCCTCAATAGGACCATGGTGTCGTGGCATTGGCCGTCACCTGGGTGAGAGAGAGAGAGAGAGAGAGAGAGAGAGAGAGAGAGAGAGAGAAGTGGATAAAGGGATAACTAGGGTTCGATAAAATCAAATCCAATCCAATTTTATTGGTCACATGCGCCGAATACAGCAGGTGCAGACATTACAGTGAAATGCTTACTTACAGCCTTTAACCAACAGTGCATTTATTTTTATAAAAAAATGTAAAAATAAAACAACAACAAAAGTGTTGAGAAGAAAAAAATAGCATTGCTGGTTTACATTGGCTTGTTATTTTAATCTCCTTAACTTTTACTCTGTCTTGAATCAGCCATATACCATCGGCAAGTTTGGGTACCATACATGTACCATACCTAGTTTGGGGACAGGCTGGGTGCTTCAAGGGGTAGGGCGTCTGTTAGCCTCCTCCGGGGTCCTCAGAGGCCCTTGCCCAGGAGAAGGGTGCAGGGCCTCTGGATTTCCTGCTGCTTTTCCTCCGGGAGAGCATCCAGCTGAAGGAACACACAATGTTGATCCTCTAGGCACTGATACAGGGTCAGATGCTATTTTTTCATTAAATGGTTATGGTTAGAATTGTGGTAGGGGTGGTCTGATTCTAGATCCGAATTTATGAGAGCATTTGTAGGAGACCTCAACTTGCTGTTTTCAGTACTCTCTGTCTCATATTTAAGGATCCCCAACTACATATACGCACAAACACAAACATACACACATACACAAACACACACACACACACCGTGCACCATAGCAAACGGGTCTTTGGGTTCATCAAGTCTCCATGCATCCTCCTTGCTCTTCTTCTGCTTATTCTTTTTTCAGACCGCCACCATTTTCTTCCCCCAGGTTCTTACATCGCCACAAATAAAAATCAAACAATAGGATGCTAATGATTCATTTACATGCAGGAACACAATTTAAACATTGACACATTGAAGTCAGTTGCATTGCACCATCATGCTTTAGCTTGCGCCATCTCTACAGTATAGCCTACTGTAATAACCTTATTATTTTACTGTCAATAGTAAGTAACACCAAACAACACATCAAAAATCATATGGCAGGATTAATGTCCATGGTGACATTTCAAAAAGTACATCAAACGTAAAACCAGGCTTGATCAGCTTACAAAAAGGTTTGAATCCAGTCATTGTAGAGTGGAGAGAGGAATACACTTCTCAATATTTGTGGCACTTGTGGTTTTGTCTCTTATCTTAAGAGACAGTTAAGGGAGGACAGTGAACATGTAGTCCCCCACCCCATCTCTACCACACCCAGGCTGCCCCATACATATTTTATTACAACAATGTTTGGACAATGTGTGGCTAGAAGTGGCTAAGACGGACTATTTGTTTGTCTGTGATAGCTACACTGAACAAAAATATAAACACAACATGAAACCATTTCAAAAGATTTTACTGCGTTACAGTTCATATAAGGAAATCAGTCAATTAGGAAAATAAATAAATTAAACACTAATCTATGGATTTCACATGACTGTAGACTTCTGAATCACGCATCTGTTGGTCACAAATACCTTGAATAAATAAGTCAGTATCTGGTGTGACCACCATTTTGCCTCCTGTGGCTTGACACATCTCCTTTGCATGAGGTGATCAGGCTGTTGATGGTGGCCTGTGAAATGTTGTCCCACTCCTCTTCAATGGCTGTACAAAGTTACTGGATATTGGCGGCAACCTAGAATATACACTGTCAAATGCAGCGTCCTTCCGTGTTTTTTAGATTTAGTTAAAGTGTTTTAAAGTTGCGATCCTCAGTGAAGGTTTTAGTGGTATTGCATCGGATGGCTAATAATGAGGCAAATAGCAGTACTTTGGCTGTTAGTTTTAATCAGTTTTTGGTGAAGCATTACCAAACAAACCAATAGGCCTAACCCTCAAGTGGTGGAAAAAGTACCCAATTGTCATACTTGAGTAAAAGTATAAGATACCTTAATAGAAAGTTACTCAGAAGTAAAAGGAAAGTCAGCTAGTGAAAATACTACTCTTGAGTAAAAGTCTAAAAGTATTTGCTTTAAATAAAGTATGTATCAAAGTAAATGTAATTGAAGTAAAAAATACTTAAGTATCAAAAGTGAAGTAAAAGCATAAATCATTAAAAATTCATATTATTTAGCAAAGCAAACGGCTACAACTGTCTTGTTTAAAAAAATGTTCGGATAGCCAGGGTCACACTCCAACACTCAGACATTATTTACAAAAGATGCATTTGTGAGTCCACCAGACCAGAGGCAGTAGGGATGTGATTTCTACTATTTTCCTGTCCTGCCAAGCATTCAAAAATGTAATGAGTACTTTTTGGTTGTCGAGGGAAATGTATGGAGTAAAAAAGTACAATATTTTCTTTAGGATTGTAGTGAAGTAGTATGGGGAATTTTGTCAAAAATATAAATAGTAAAGTAAAGGTACAGATACCTAAATAACTACTTAAGTAGTACTTTAAAGTATTTTACCTAAGTACTTTACACCACTGCCTCATGGATGGCGAAGCTGCAACCACGGATATCATACACAAGAGATGTCCTGCCCAATCTCCAACCCTTCTGTGCAAGTTTACACTACAAGGAACACCACAATCAATACAATCAACATACTCGTGGCAGTAGGGAAGAATTTGCAATCGGATTAAAAAACAACATTTCAGAACACCTCTTCCATCTATTACGCATGGCAATGTATAAAGCATAAGGAATAAGACTGAGGAGCTACATGGCTTGTATCCAATAACCTCTCAGAGTAACCGACAACCTGCCTGATCCGTCTATCCCCTGAGACCTTGCACGGAACAGATCCCGACTCCGCGGAGTTGGATGGCTACACAATCGTTAGAATGGACCGGGAACATCAACTCCGGCCAAGAGGAAAGGTGGAGGAGTTTAGTATTCATCAATGAGAAATACTAAAATCCTGACCATATACAACTGAGCACCAGGTCTGTACTAAAGAACATTAAACTACGGCCATACTACCTGCCATGGGAATTGAATCAGGTCAGACCTACTTATTGTTTACATAGCTCCCCTCCGGCACCTGAATAGCTGCCGACTTGATCCATGTCCTTGTATCCCAGGCTGAGACAGTCACCCGAATGGTTAAGCTGATCATGGGAGACTTTAACATGTAGCAGTCTATCTGAAAATGTAATATAATAATCCATATAATATGCCATTTAGCAGACCGCTTTTATCCAAAAAAAAAGACTTACAGTCATGTGTGCATACATGTTTACGTATGGGTTGTCGGGATCGAACCCACTACCCTGGTGTCACATTGCTCTACCAATTGAGCTAGAGACAATGTACAATCCCATATCAGCAATATGTTACATGTCCTACCCGGAAATGAAGCCTGTCTGGACCTCTGTTATGTAGTAACATCCCAGGTGTGCATTCTTCCAAGGCACTACCCAATCTCGGGGATTCGGATCATAACATGGTTCAGCTCATCCCAGCTCTACAAACCACTGACAGGTGCGAGAGAAGGCTGAAAGGGGTGGAGATTAAAAACTGGACTCCTGAAGCCACTGAGCCCTCCAGGACTGTTTTGGAGTCCACTGACTGGAGGCTGGCCCTGACAGACAGCGCCCATGACCTGGAAGAGGCAGCGGATACTGTCTCTGAGTATATCCATTTCTGTGAGGATCTCGTTATTATTCCCAAAAAGAAAGTCAAACATCTTCCCCAATAATAAACCGTGGGTAACTCGGGAATTAAAAGAGCTCCTCAACCAGCGAAGTTCTTTAAATCAGGTGGCAAAAAAGAGGAAAGGAAAAATATTCGGGGAGACTCCAAAAGCAAAATCAAGGAGTGCAAGGCAGCATACAAAGGCAAATTAGAAAACCTTTTTAAGGACAATGACAGTAGAGAACTGGGAAGGGCACAACCCATCACAGGCTACAAACCAAAGAGACATTGTATGACCGTCGAAAATGACCTTGTTTTTGCAAATTATTTAAACAGTTTCTATTTTAGGGTTTGACATTTGTGATTTTACATCGCAGCAGAAAGTGGCTCCTGGACAGTATAGACAGCATACCAGCTGTTCATATACAGATCTGTGAATGACGTCAAGCAATACTTTCAACATCTCAAACTTACCCACGAAAATCATATGGTCCAGACCGGCGTCAGCAGCAAGGAACTCCAAAACCTGTTTCAACTGTCACTGGACAGTGGGATAATTCCAGATTTATGGAATAAGTCGCTGAATGTCCCAGTATCCAAAAAACAACAGGCCAAAAGAAAATAACAATTTACGCACCTGTAGCCCTGACATCTGTACCTATAAAATGTTTTGAAAAAAATAATTCAATTTTTTTTTTTTATCACGGTCTCTCATCCCAACTCATTCGCCTACGGTACCTCCAGGGGTGTTGATGATGCTGTTACTGCTCATGTGGAACAATATTCTGTCTCTGTAGCTCAGCTGGTAGAGCCTTACGGGCGCTTTGTAACGCGTAGTGGGTTCGATCCACGGGACCACCCATACAGAAAATGTATGCACGCATGACTTGTAAGTCGCTTTGATAAAAGTGTCCACAAAATGGGCATATCATTATCTACAAACACTTAAAACAGGCCGAAATAGCCTATAGTGAAAACTGTATTTATTGACTTGAGTAATTTTGGTTAACACCATCCAACCCTACTTACTGGTGGAAAAGCTGGTGAATTTGGGTGTCAAATCTCACTGATCAAGTGGATTAATAGTTTCCTTGTGAACCGTGATCAACAAGTAAAGTTTAACTCCGCCATCTCTACATCTAGAAAGGTGAATACGGGAGCCCGCACAAGGTTGCATACTTTCACCCCATGCACCACATAATGTACACAAAGGATTGTCAAGCCTCTGACTCAGCCCACAAATTCTTCAAATACACAGATGACACACCGCTGTTGTGGGTTTCCCCCACCCAGACCAAGCCTCCCTTCAAGGTTTTGACAGAGGAACTGCAAAATCCATCCAGTGGTGCGCAGATAACTTTCTTGAAATAAACGGTAAGAAAACGAGATGGAAATAGATTTTAGAAGGAACAAAACTGCACTACCCCTATGAAGATCAATGGGGGAATCAGTTGATAGAGTGACCACACATATAAATACCTGGGAATCAAACAGGCAAATGGAAATTCAATGACTGTTGCCCCTGCAAAGACAAAGAACTTGCAACAGAGAATGTTTACACAAACTGAACCATTTTAATGTCGACCGCCATATCCTAGAAATGTTCTATAAATTCAGTGTGCTGTCCTTTGGTCTGATATGCGTGTTTGCAGACATGCAAGAGCAAGACCTAAATCAAGACGGCAGGAAGGATAATTGGGTATAGATCAAGAATCAGACACCAACCTGTACACAAAACTCATCCTCCAAAAAACTTGAAAGCATTTTACAAGACAGTACCCATCCCCTTCACTTAAAACTCGAGTCACAGCAGCAGGGACAAGGGGAAAGAGACTTCTTCAAAAGAAGATCAAAACAAATAGGGTACTATTTTATTCCAACAGCCAGTAGGCTGTACAATGGATAGTCTGTTGGGCCCTCGAGTATACAGCATATTGCACTTTCACTGTAAATGTAGGCTATAGCACTTTCAATTAATTATATTGTGTAAGCTTTCTGTGTTTTCATGTTTTATGTAGTCTTGCAAACACATTACCAAATGAATTTCCCACTGGTGGGATAATAAAGTTGATCTGAATCTGATCCAGAGCATCCCAAACATACTCAATGGGTGACATGTCTGGTGAGTATGCAGGCCATGGAAGAACTGGGACATTTTCAGCTTCCAGGAATTGTGTACAGATCCTTGGACATGGGGGCTGTGCATTATCATGCTGAAACATGAGGAGGTGATGCCGGCGGATGAATGGCACGTCAATGGGCCTCAGGATCTCGTCACGTATCGCTGTGCATTCAAATTGCCATCAATAAAAATGCAATTGTGTTCATTGTCTGTAGCTTGGTGCCTGCCCATACCATAACCCCACCGCCACCATGGGGCACTCTGTTCCCAACGTTGGACATTCTGAAAACCGCTCGCTTCAACAAGACCCATACACACTGGGTTCTGCCTTCTGCCTTCAGTTGGAAACGCCGGGTATTCATCCGGGTGAAGAAAGCACACTTCTCCAGCGTGCTAGTGACCATCGGGTGAGCATTTGCCCATTCAAATTGGATAGACAGCCGGAACTGCAGTCAGGTCAAGACCCTGGTGAGGATGACTTGAAAGCACGCAAATGAGCTTCCCTGTCATGGTTTCTGACAGTTTGTGCATAAATTGACCTGTTTGTGCAAACCCACAGTTTCATCAGCTGTCTCGGGTGGCTGGTCTCAGAACGATCCGCGCAGGTGAAGAAGCTGGACATGGAGGTCCTGAGCTGGCGTGGTTACATGTGGTGTGCGGTTGTGAGGCCGTAATGCCAAATTCTGTGGAGGCGGCTTATGGTGGTAGAGAATTAACATTCAATTATCTGGCAACAACTCTGGTGGACATTCCTGCAGTCAGCATGCCAATTGCATGCTTCCTCAAAACTTGAGACATCTGCGGCATTGTGTTCTGTGCTCACCATTTGAGAGAAATAAGCTTTTTGGGCATATAGAGAAACTGGGATCTTTTATTTCAGCTCATGAAATATGGGACCCAACTTACTTTAATGTTATGCGTTTATATTTTTGTTCAGTGTAATTACAAAGTAACATTCTGAAGCTTAGTTCGAAACAGAGTGACCTTAATTGACTCCTCTTTTGTCTTCCCTCTACATTTCTACACGAAAAAGTATAGATTTAGCTTAACTTTTATTTTCCCTGAGGGAATTTCACTTGTCATGCTTTGAAGTTCATACCTAGGCATACATATGAACAATATAGAAAAATATGGATCACATGAATGATGCGGCCACAGTCAGCCATTTATCAGGTTGCCATGTGTTGATGCCATTCCATTTAATCACCATGTTCTATCCATTAATATGAGCCGTCCTCCCCCTACAGCAGCCTCCACTGCTCTCAACAGTAAGTTAGTTGAGGAACTGAGTTCCTTTGGGGCTCTGGGGGCCACCTAGCGGCCGCAGGCCCCACAAAGACAGCGCCAGTAGTCTGCGTATAAGCAGATGCGGCACTGAGTACACTAGTATAGCAGCATCTGCTTTTCAAGAACATCTCCATTTGCAGACCTACAATGCCTTTTACAGTATCACCACAAAATGACGCCTTTGTTGTAAGGCATACGGTGTATGAGGAATAAGATTCTGTATCTAATATGCTATTATCCCTATACAAATCTTTCAAATTCATCCATAAAAATGTACAGTATGAACTTTGTTTTTACAAGAAACATTAATGTGTTGAAAATCCCAAATTGTTTGGTAGTCAACTTACACATAGCACTGGAAAAATTAAGTCATGAGCTAATCTCTCTCCCTGGTAGCAACATTAATTGCATTCAATTATCTTCCACTCTGCTCACCTCCCCTCTCTCTAACAACCAACTAGCTCCACCTGCCCTGCTCTGCTCTTTAGCACGGGGCGAGCTGCACTGCATTTCCCACTCACCATCCTCACCCTTGCCTCACTCTGTTCTAATTACTCCTGCCAGCTGAACTGCATTTCCCCACTACCTCTCCCCAGAGTAGTCAAGCCCTGGTTTTGTGCCAAGCCCTGTCAGATCGTCTTCAAACCCGGACCAGTAACCTGCCTGTCTGCGCTCTGACTCCTGTTTGTGATACCCGATCCTTTCTTGACTGCCTCCTTGTTCTACTGCCCCGTCTATCCCAACCTGCCTTCTGGACCTCGACTACTCCTCCGATCTTCAGCCCCTCCGGTAACTGCTTTCTGCCTTCTGTCTCTCACCAACATATTTGGCCCAGCCCTGATCTGTACTTCTGCCTGCCATTCATATTGCTGTTAGGTGTGTGTGTGTTCCCCCAGGTCTCCGACCACCAGATGAGCGTGCCAGACGTTTCACCACCCTCAGCCCGATACGCGCTCCATCACTGGGGAACACACACACTAAGCACTGGGACTGGACACCCCGGACATTTGGTGACCCCCGGAGCTGAGTACCCACAGGGAGGGACCCTGAAAGACCCCTGACACCCCTGGGACTCCTCTTCCCGCCTGTAACCTTGAATAAAGAACTCTGAATTTGAACTTGCGCTCTTGGGTCCTCTTCTGTTCGGGAAGACAGAACGATCTGACCATCATGGACCCAGCGCACTCCCTGACCACGATGGAGGAAGTTGTTTAAGAGAGGACTGGGCCCCTACAGCGACTGGAACGCTTCTGAGGGAGACATAAATCGGACTCGCGACAGTAGCTTCCCACTTCTCCAGCTTATTCAACCAGCAGCAACAACAGTTCCAGAACTGCAGCAACAACAGCTAGCCCAAGCCCCTGCAACTACTCTCAAGCCCGGCTGCTACTCCACCTGCACCCCCTGGTCCTTTTGTTTCTTACCACCGATACTCTTCATCCCTTCTCCGCTGGAGGTCGCTCAAGCTGCAGGCCCGGCAGTGCTGCCACCAGATCCCCATGCTCCTGGAACCAAGGATTGGGAACCCGAACGCGTTTTGATGGCAACCAGAAGCAAAAGACCATTCTTGACAGCTGCCGAATCCAGTTTGCACCACAGCCCGGGACTTTCTCAACAGAGGGAGCCAAGGTGGTATGTCATCAACATCTCACCGGCTCGAGCTCGGTTAGGGGAACGGCGGAATTCACCGGCAAACCCCAGCCTGTGACTCCTTCAGTGCCTTTGAGGAGGAGATGTTAGGGGTCTTTGACCAGGCTTTCGCCAACAGCCCGTCACAAGCTCTGCTCACCATCCGTCAGGAACCTTGTCGGACAGTGGCAGACTTCTCTCCATTGACTCTTCGTGACCCTGGACCAGTCTGAGCTCGTTTAACCCTGAGGCACTGGTGCAAGCCTTCCTCCATAGCCTGCCAAGGACTATATCGGGACGACAGCTTGTCTCCCATGACCCGCCCTCAACGCTTGATGCCGGCCATTGACCTTGCCGTTCGCATTGACCGCCGTATACACCCGGGAGGGAGAAGGGCCGTCTCAGTCAACCTGCCATCCGTGCTCGGGTCGAGGACGCTTCTGTCCAGCCCCTGCCTGTCAAGCCCCATAGCCACAACTCCATCAGCCTGAGCCGCATGGAGAGCGTGCCTCACTCCCGAGGAGCGTCGGCGCGCCGTCTAAGCTCCAACCTTGCCTCTACTGTGGTGGCGAGAATCACCGTGTCGCTTACTTGTCCGGCAAAGCCGCAGCTCACCAGGTGTAGGGGAGATCCGGGTGATTCTCAACAAGCCTTCAGTCTCCCTCCATCCGTAAGACCCTGCTTCATCTCCGCCTTTCAGCTTTCTGACAAGACTCATACATTGGCCGCCCTTGTGGATTCCGGAGCGAAGCAAACATCATGGACCCTGAGCTTGCACAGCAACTGGGCGTGAACCATCATCAACTGACACAACCCATTCCTGCACGAGCCCTGGATGGGCATCATCTTGGCACTGTCACTCCTTATTCTCCGCCTGTGACCAATCCAAGGCTGTCAGGAAACCACCAGGAGTCCATCCAGTTTCACCTACACTCACCTGGCCAACCACTCATTCTTGATACCCGTGGGTCCGTCAGCACAACCCCCACATCGACTGGGAGACAGGAACAGTCCGGGTGGAGTGGGGAAGGAGCTGTCACCAGACCTGTTTGGAGGGGGCCACCTGCCCGGGTTTCACCGGAAGGATCAGCGCTACCTCCAGAACATATCAATGTTCCGGCCTGTTACCACAGCCTGAAAGAGGTTCAACAAATCCAAGGCGACATCTCTACCCCCACATCACAGACCCTATGACTGCGGCGTTGATCTCTCCTGCTCTGGCACAGCCCCACCTCCCAAGGGTCGTCTGCCAGCCACTATTCACTGTCAGCCCCGGAAAGAAGCGCATGAGGACCCATTAGCCAGCTCTCTTGCCTCCCGGGATAATTAGACTGTCGTCTTCCCCCGCAGGAGCGGATTCTTCTTTGTCGGGCAAGAAGGACGGTTCTCTTCGGTCCATGCATAGATTACCGGGTCTGAAAACGACATCACGGTTAAGAATCGCTACCCACTGCCCTTACTTCGTCTGCCTTGAACGCTGCAGGAGCCACTGTATTCACTAAGCTGGACCTTCGCAATGCCTACCATCTTGCGATGAGGAGAGGGAGACGAATGGAAGACCAGCTGTTCAACACACCAACCGGCCACTATGAATATCTACAAGTCATGCCCTTCGGCCTCACCAATGCCCCAGCAGTTTTTCCAAGCCCTAGTGAATGATATCCTCAGGGGACATGCTAAATACGTTCAGGGCTCTGTGTGTACCTTGGACGAGCATTTTTAATATTCTCAAAGACTCTGTCAGAATACTACGCTTTCCACGTCCGGTTGGTCCTGCGCCGCCTGCTGGAGAACCCCGTGAAGGCAGAGAAGTGGGCAGAGTTCCATACACCAAAGCGCATTCCTGGGGTATGTGGTGACCGGGCAGCATTCAGATGGATCTCACGAAGGTGTCGGCTGTCACTTCCTGGCCAGTTCCTGAGTCTCGGAAGAAGTTGCAACAGTTCCTGGGCTTTGCCAACTTTTATAGGAGATTCATCAGAAACTATAGCACAGTGGCTGCACCCCTCACCGGCGCTAACCACATAAACAACCGTACCAATGGACATCAGCTGCTGATAAGGCCTTCCAATATCCTCAAGACATGTTTCACTTCTGCTCCCATCACTCAGATGCCAGATGCAGCAAGGCAGTTTGTGGTGGAGGTAGATGCTTCCGGACGTGGGAGTGGGTGCAGTGCTTTCTCAAAGAGCAGCTGAGGATGGCAAGATGCACCCCTGTGCCTTCTACTCCGTTCGGCTAACCCTGCCGAATGCAACTACGGCATTGGGAACCGCGAGCTGTTGGCTGTCAAGCTCGCCCTTGAAGAATGGCGGCACTGGTTAGGAGGGGTCAAAAGGAACCATTCGTAGTGTGGACAGACCACAAGAACCTGGAGTATATCCAAACAGCCAGGAGGCTGAACTCCACGACAACAGCGGTGGTCTCTGTTCTTTACGCGCTTCAATTTCACGCGCTCCTACCGCCCCGGTAGCAACATCAAACCTGATGCTCTTTCCCGGATGTTTCAGAAGGACGACCACACCGCATGACAGCTCCCATTCTTCCCAGCCACTTGGTCGAGTTCACCGGGAGATCGAAGCAGGTCATGGAGGCTCGCCGGACCAGCCAGGTCCAAGCACCATGCGCCCAACCGGTCTGTTTGTTCCAGCAAATCTCAGAGTCACCTGTGATTCAGTGGGGGCACGAATCCCGTCTGGCCGTCATCCCATCACTCGGGCACCCTTCATCTGGTCCGTCATATGTGGTTCTGGTGGGGCTGGGATGAGACGGGATGTCCGGGAGAATTCGTCCGAGCTTGTCCCACTTGTAACCTTGAAACAAGACTCCCAACCAGCCTCCTGCTGGGTTGCTGCAACCCCTACTCATACCCAAGAGCCAGCCCTGGTCCCACGTTTCACTGGACTTTTTCATGGGCCTTCCGCCTCTGAGGATACACAGTCATCCCTTACCATTGTTGGACCGCTTTAGTAAGATGACCCACTAATCGTGCCCCTTCCCAAACTACCCTCTGCTAAAGAGACCTCCCATGGTGGTCCTGGAACATGTGAGTTGGGGATCATGGCCTACCCCAGGATATAGTGTCAGACCGGGGCCGTAATTCTCAGCAACCTTTTGGAAGGAGTTCTGTCATCTCCTTGGGGCCACCGCCAGCCTATCGTCTGGATTCCACCCGTAGTCAAACTACCGGGCCCCTAGAGAACGCGATGAACCAGGAGCTGGAGAAGGCACTGAGGAGTGTGGCCCCAAAATCCCCGGGCCTGGGCTCAACACCTGCTCTGGGGGAATCTGCCCATCAATTTCCTCACCAGTTCCTCCACCGGGCTCTCCCCCTTTCAGTGTGTCTCACGGGTATCAACCTCGACTGTTTGCCAGCCAGAGGCGGATGCCACCTGTACGTCTGCTCTTGCGTATGCCCGCACGCTGCACGCCGCACTTGGGCCCAGGCTCGACTGTGCTCCTGAAGTCTGGAACGAGCTCCGCGGCCGACGGTGCCAACCTGAAGGACGCGACCAGCACCGACTTACCGGGTTGGTCAGAAGGTCTGGCTGTCTGCCCGGATCTGCCGCTCGCGGGTTGTATCACGAAAGCTGGCCCCTCGCTTCATTGGTCGCTTTTCCTGTGCAGAAAGTCATCAGTCCAACGGCGGTCCGACTTCAGTTGCCGCTTCCATGCGGGTCCACCCCACCTTCCACGGCTCCCCAAGGTCAAGCCGGGTCCATGAAAGTCCCCTGGTCCCTGCAGCTCCGGCGCCACCTCCTCCGCGCCTCGTAGATGGCGGTCCTGTCTTCACCGTCCCGCGGCTGCTCCCTAGGCGAAGGGGTAGGGGTCTCGTACCTCGTTGATTGGGAGGGATATGGTCCAGAGAGAGGACCGGGATCCCGGCCAGGAGGAATAGTGGACCGGACCCTTATCACTGACTTCCACCGACACATCCTGATCAGCCTGCAATCCGTAGGGGCCGTCCAAGAGGGGGTTCCTAGCCGTCCGGCTCGCCTCGCCTCTGTCTCTGTGCCTGTCTGTCTCCCCACCGTGACCCTCCAGCTCCTTCTGAGGATGAGGAGATTCACTGACCGCTCGGAGGAGTTCTGACCCGCCGCCTGCTCCCCTCCACCCTCTCCCGGCATGATGTTGTTCTTGGGACTTGAGCGCGTCCCTTGGAGTGGGGGTCCTGCTCATGAGCACTCTCTCTCCTGGTAGCAACAAGACATTGCATTCAATTATCTTCCACTCTGCTTCACCTCCCTCTCTCTACTCAGCCTAACTAGCTCCACCTGCCCTGCTCTGCTCTTGTACCTGGCCAGCTGCACTGCATTTCCCACTCACCATCCTCACTTGCCTCACTCTGTTCTAATTACTCTGCAGTGAACTGCATTT
>NW_025539291.1:0-13741 GCF_020615455.1 Coregonus clupeaformis
TGTCACGATCAGCCGTGAAGGAGCGGGGACCAATACGCAGGGGGAGTGAATATTGATGACACTTTATTTATAAAGCAACTACGTAAAACAACAAAAGACAGTAGGAAGTCAACGTATCAATACACTGAACTTGGAACAGAATAACCACCATAAAGGAACTAACAGCGTCTACAGGAACAAAGGGTTGGACATGGAAGGAACTGGTGGAAGAAAGGTTGGACTTGGGAGGAGATCCTAGATGGTATGGATCGCCGACCATGGAACGAGACGGTGGAGAGGCGACAGGGGCAGAGGAGTAACGATAGCAGGGGCATCATCGCGGAAGGATCGAGAGGCAACCCCAAGAAATTTTTTGGGGGCACATGGCTTGGGGCGACGGAGCAGTGCAGGAGGCTGCCACAAGGCAGGTGAGTCGAGAGGGCTGCCAGGTTAAGGGGGCTGGACGGAGGCAGAGAAGGGATTGGATTCAGTGTACAGGAGGGGCAACTGGGTAAAGCAGGGAAGGAAAGCGAGAGGACGGTGTAGGTATTGGGGGGTAACAGTTGGTCGGCCCGGTCCGTGGTGCAGCCAGTAGGGGTCCCTACGGTAAGGTGTGGGATTTCAATGATAGGAAGCGCGGCCGCCAGCCAGCCCGGCCCTGTTCTACTCCTCGCACCAGGGATAGGGTGCCGTTCGGCCCGGCCTGGGGTCCGGCCACGCACCAGGGATACGCCGCCAGCCCAGCCCCGGCCTGGGTTCTACCCTCGCACCCAGGGATCACGAGTGCGGTGCCAACCCCGGCCCGGCCTGTTCGGCACTCGCACTCAGGATAGGTGCGCGCCGCCAGCCCAGCCCGGCCGTTCCTACTCCACGCACCAGGGATAACGGTGCGCTCGCCAGCCTCGGCCCGGCCTGTTCGGCCACTCGCACCAGGGATACGGTGCGCGTCGCCAGCCCCGCCCGGCCTGTTCCTGCTCTCCGCACTAGGCGTTATGGGAGTCCCCAGGGTCCAGCATGCCCTGTTCCGGCTCCCCGCACTAGGGCGTTATGGGAGTCCCCAGGGTCCAGCATGCCCTGTTCCGGCTCCCGCACTAGGCGTTATGGGAGTCCCCAGGGTCCAGCATGCCCTGTTCCGGCTCCCGCACTAGGCGTCATGTGCGTTCCCAGGGTCCAGCAAGCCCTGTTGCTTCTCTCCGACACTAGCCCGGAGATGCGTGTCCTCAGCCCGGTACCTCCTGTTCCGGCACCACGCACCAGGCCTACGATGCGCCTCAGACGGCCAGAGTCTGCCGTCCTGCCCAACCCGGGGCCTGAACTGTCCGTCTGCCCAACGGGGCCTGAACTGTCCGTCTGCCCAACACCCGTCTGAACCGTCCGTCTGCCCAACGCCCGTCTGAACTGCCCGTCTGCGCAACGGGCCTGAACTGTCCGTCTGCCCAACGCCCGTCTGAACTGCCCGTCTGCCCAACGCCGGGTCAGAGCCTTCGCCAGACAGGATCAGCCAGAGCCTTCTGCCAAGACAGGATCAGCCAGAGCCTTCCGCCAGACAGGATCAGCCAGAGCGCCTTCCGCCAGACAGGATCAGCCAGAGCCTTCTGCCAGACAGGATCAGCCAGAGCTTCCGCCAGACAGGACCAGCCAGAGCCTTCCGCCAGACAGGATCAGCCAGAGCCTTCCGCCAGACAGGATCAGCCAGAGCCTTCTGCCAGACAGGGATCAGCCCGAGCCTTCTGCCAGACAGGATCAGCCAGAGCCTTCTGCCAGACAGGATCAGCCAGAGCCTTCCGCCAGCCAGGATCCGGCCAGAGCCGTCCAGCCAGGATCCGCCTGAGCCAGCCAGCCAGGATCTGCCCCTCGTCCGGTGCTGCCCTTTAGTCAGGTGCTGCCCCTCAGCCGGTGCTGCCCCTTGTTCGGTGCTGCCCCTTAGTCCGGTGCTGCCACTTAGTCCGGTGCTGCCCCTTAGTCGGGTGCTGTCCCTTAGTCCGGTACTGCCTACTAAGCAGTTTGTGACTGTGGTGGGGTGGGGATCACGACCGGGGCCAGAGCCACCACCGTGGACAGACGCCCACCCAGACCCTCCCTAGAGCGAGTGCTGGTGCGCCCGGAGTGCGCACCTTAGGGTACTGTGTTACACTCTGGCTCTAGGACTTTTGTGATGTGAGCTAGAGTGTATGTTGTTTTGTTGGGGATTTGGGTGTTTTTCTATGTTGGTAGTTCTGTCGGGTGTATTTCTATGTTTGCAGGTCTGTGGGTTGTTTTTCTAGGTGTTGTATGTTGTAGTCAATGACTCCCAATCGGAGGTAACGAGTGTCAGCTGTCGGCTCGTTATCTCTGATTGGGAGCCATATTTAAACTGTCAGTTTTCACCTTTGTTTTGTGGGTTATTGTTCCAAGTTCAGTGTATTGTTACGTTAGGACTTCACTATCGTCTTTTGTTGTTTTTACGTGGTTGCTTTATAAATAAAGTCATCATGTTCACTCCACGCGCTGCGTATTGGTCCGCTCCTTCCGACGATCGTGACAGCACTGATATTGACCAGAGCCCAATGGGCCCTAGTCAAATGTAGTGGCTATATAGGTAATAGGGTGCTATTTGGGATGCAACCTGTCTCTCTCTCTGCCTCTAATGGTCAGATGTAAACCTGAGGAACCTGGCCTGTACTCTGTATTTTTCCATCTCTCCGTTATCCTGGATCCAAAACCCTGCTGATATCTTGCACAGTCAGGCACACACACGAACACATCCACACTCTCTCACACACATACACATACATTCACACACACACACACACACACGCTCCAACCCCCCACTTTTTAGTTTTTTTCCATGGCCTAAGCAAGAACTGCATTTGATATCTTGGGCGGAACAAAACAAAAATTCAAACAATGCTGTGTGTAGTTTCTGACAGCCTCAATCACTGCTATAGTCGTTTGTCCTTTAAGAGTAATAGTGTGAAATAGTTCAGTCCTCATTATTCATTTTTAGCATCAGCATAATTTTCTGCAAAAACACACTCCCTCATCACACATTCTAAGCAAGCTGAGAATGACTACAGGGGTCAGCTGATCATCCCAATGCAGAGAATCAGGTATTTAGCTATGCTGTCAAAACGAGCTAGCTAGTTTTTACTTGGTTTGAATTTGTTCTGCTGCTGACAAACAGTTGAACTGCAATCGCCCCCTTCCCTGTCCCTGACAGATTATATAACTAGCTAAATGTCAAACATGAAGGTAAAGACAACATTGAGAGCTCAGTTTTTTTATTGAACCTTTATTTAACTAGGCAAGTCAGTTAAGAACAAATTCTTATTTACAAAGACGCCTACTCCGCTAAACCCGGACGACGCTGGGCCAATTGTGCACGCCCTATGGTACTCCCAATCACGGCCGGATTGTGATACTGCCTGGAATCAGACCAGGGTCTGTAATGACGCCTCTAGCACTGGCGAGATGCAGTGCCTTAGACCGCTGCGCCACTCTGGAGCCGCAGTTGAACTGTATGCACATGGAAATAATGTGGTTGAATTGTTGATGAACCCTTGTATCCATATCACCAACAGCCTTAGTGCATTATGGGGCTCTATAAGAAGTAGAACATCTTTTTGGGGGTGATGAATGCTCTATTAAAAAACAGCCTGTCATGCCCTGACCTAGAGAACTCTTGTTGGTTGGGTCAGGGGTGTGAGTTTCAGTTTAGAGATCTATGTGATGATATTCTATGTTGGAGATCTAGTATGTGTATGTCTAGGTTTGGCGGGAGTGATTCCCAATCAGAGGCAGCTGTCACTCGTTGTCTCTGATTGGGGGATCAGTACTTAGGCAGCCATTTTGCCTACCTTAGTTGTGGGATCTTGACTCTGGTTTGGCTTGTTTGTGTGTAGCCATAGTGATCTTCATGTTACGTTGCTTTTGTTGTTTTTTGTCGAGTGTTTATTTGTTCTAATAAATATGTACGCATACCACGCTGCACCTTGGTCTGACCCGTCTCTCAACCACCGTGACACAGCCATGTATTACAGGAACTTACTGTGTCATGGATTGAATAATTTAAAATGCTCAGTCTACATTTATTTAATATGTAAGACTTTAAAGGATATTTTCCAGAAATTACACTTTGCTATCTCTTTAAGATGTTTTCCATACAGGTTGCAGTTCTCTGACTTCCAATATCAGGTATTCTATCAGTTAATGTCTTTACATTTCCTTGATGTTGCCCTGAGAGGGACAAGCAGCTTTTTATTTCTCACTCAAGTAGAGGACATTGGAATGTCTGCCTCCCTCATGAAAAGTACTACTTAATCACTACTCATCACTACTACACAAAAACCTAGTGGTTTTACGACTTTATTTATTGAGATGTGTAGTGAAAAACCAGTAGTGATTTATGTAGTAATTTACAGTGCCTTCGGAAAGTATTCACACCCCATTACTTTTTCCAAATGTTGTGTTACAGCCTGCATTTAAAATAGATTACATTTAGATTTTTTCCACTGGCCTACAAGCAATACCCCATAAGTGTCAAAGTGGAAATATTTACAAATTAATAAAGAATGAAAAGCTGAAATGTCTTGAGTCAATAAGTATTCAACCCCTTGTTATGGCAAACCTAAATAAGTTCAGGAGTAGACATGTGCTTAACAAGTCACATAATAAGTTGCATTGACTCACTCTTGTGCAGTAACAGGGTTAAACATGATTTTGAATGACTACCTCATCTCTGTACCCACAAATACAACACATACAGGTCCCTCAGTCGAGCAAATACCAGGGAGGTTTTCCAAGTGCCTCGCAAAGAAGGGCACCTATTGGTAGATGGGTAAAAAGCAGACATTGAATATCCCTTTGAGCATGGTGAAGTTTTTAATTACACTTTGGATGGTGTATCAATACACCCAGTCACTACAAAGATACAGGCATCCTTCCTAACAGTTGTAGAAGAGGAAGGAAACCACTCAGGATTTCACCATGAGGCCAATGGTGACAATGAAAACACTTACAGAGTGTATTAATGGGCTGTGATAGGAGAAAACTGAGGATGGATCAACAACATTATAGTTACACCACAATACTAACCTAATTGACAGAGTGAAAATAAGGAAGCCTGTACAGAATAAAAATCTTCCAAAACATACATCCTATTTCTGTATTTCACTTTCACAAAAAATAAATAAACACATTTCGAAAGACTTTGTTATTATGTGTACAGTGAGGGAAAAAAAGTAGTTTGATCCCTCGCTGATTTTGTAACGTTTGCCCACTGACAAAGAACATGATCAGTCTATAATTTTAATGGTAGGTTTATTTGAACAGTGAGAGACAGAATAAAAAATCCAGAAAAGCGATGTCAAAATGTTATAAATTGATTTGCATTTTAATGAGGGAAATAAGTATTTGACCCCTCTGCAAAACATGAACTTAGTACTTGGTGGCAAAACCCTTGTTGGCAATCACAAAGGTCAGACGTTTCTTGTAGTTGGCTACCAGGTTTGCACACATCTCAGGAGGGATTTTGTCCCACTCCTCTTTGCAGATCTTCTCCAAGTCATTATAGGTTTCGAGCCGATGTTTGGCAACTCGAACCTTCAGCTCCCTCCACATATTTTTCTATGGGATTAAGGTCTGGAGACTGGCTAGGCCAGGACCTTAAGTGTGCTTCTTCTTGAGCCACTCCTTTGTTGCCTTGGCCGTGTGTTTTGGGTCATTGTCATGCTGGAATACCCATCCACGACCATTTTCAATGCCCTGGCTGAGGGGGAAGGAGGTTCTCACCCAAGATTTGGACGGTACATGGCCCGTCCATCGCCCCTTTGATGCGGTGAAGTTGTCCGTCCCCTTAGCAGAAAAAACACCCCAAAGCATAATGTTTCCCACCTCCATGTTTGACGCCGGGATGGTGTTCTTGGGGTCATAGGCAGCATTCCTCCTCCTCCAAACACGGCGAGTTGAGTTGATGCCAAAGAGCTCGATTTTGGTCTCATCTGACCACAACACTTTCACCCAGTTCTCCTCTGAATCATTCAGATGTTCATTGGCAAACTTCATACGGGCCTATATATGTTCTTTCTTGAGCAGGGGGACCTTGGCGGAGCTGCAGGATTTCAGTCCTTCACGGCGTAGTGTGTTACCAATTGTTTTCTTGGTGACTGTGGTCCCACGCTGCCTTGAGATCATTGACAAGATCCTCCTGTGTAGTTCTGGGCTGATGAGGTGAGATCTTTGCATGGAGCCCCAGGCCGAGAGGAGATTGACAGTTATTTTGTGTTTCTTCCATTTGCGAATAATCGCAGACCAACTGTTGTCACCTTCTCACCAAGCTGCTTGGTGATGGTCTTGTAGCCCATTCCAGCCTTGTGTAGGTCTACAATCTTGTCCCTGACATCCTTGGAGAGCTCTTTGGTCTTGGCCATGGTGGAGAGTTTGGAATCTGATTGATTGATTGCTTCTGTGGACATATGTATTTTATACAGGGAACAAACTGAGATTAGAGCACTCCCTTTAAGAGTGTGCTCCTAATCTCAGCTAGTTACCTGTATAAAAGACACCTGGGAGCCAGAAATCTTTCTGATTGAGAGGGGGTCAAATACTTATTTCCCTCATTAAAATGCAAATCAATTTATAACATTTTTGACATGCTTTTTCTGGATTTCTTTGTTGTTATTCTGTCTCTCACTGTTCAAATAAACCTACCATTAAAATGATAGACTGATCATTTCTTTGTCAGTGGGCAAATGTACAAAATCAGCAGGGATCAAATACTTTTTCCCTCACTGTATATGGGTGAGCATTATAAAAAAAAAATGTAATCCATTCAGGCTGTAAACACAACAAAATGAAGGCACTGTACATGTCATACGTATTAAAGGATGGGCACAAGTACTCACCTCGCACACATATATTGGTAGACCCCCAAGAAATGTTGAGGTTCCAGCCATCACAGATTTGTTGTCGGCACTCCCCTGAATCTCCATTGTACTCCCTGATACACACAGGGGGTCCACAAGAAAAACGTGCAGAGACATGCTCATGACATTATTTGGTATTCACGGTGGTCCTAGTGTGGCTCAGTTGGTAGAGCACACCACTTACAATGCCAAAGGTTGTAGGTTTGATTCCCACTGGGACCACCCATTTGAAATATCTATGTACTCTTGACTCTATGTTACTGTGGGAAGGACGGTTCACAATAATAGCTGGAATGGAATGGAAACCATGTGTCTGATACTATTCCGTTACTATGAAGCTGTCCTCTCCAATTAAGTTGCCACCTGTGCTACATACATATTCCCTAGTCCACCCTTTGGCTTGGTGTTCAGTGTATTACCTGGTATGATCTAGTCTTGAGCTCTGACCAATTGTGTTTCTAATTACAGTTGGCCATTCCCCGGGGATCTCAATCCACTCCTCCTTGATAGCTGTCATCAGGCCTTCAAACTACTTTTCCTTCTGGGGGATTTGACCGCATCTGTAACAGGAGCACATGAGCACTTATTAAGAGGAGCCTTATTAATTTGTGTTATGTTTTATGACTGGGTTGTGTTTTTCCCCTTTAATGAACAGGTCAATGATAGATGGAAGACAGCTGCAAACAAATCTGTTTTGAATATGAGTTGATCTTATTTTCTAACTCGTATAGAATAAGGTTTGTTCACATACTGTATGGTACTCCTGGAAGAGCTCTCCCAACGTAGAGCCTTTTCCCGCAGCCCCCAACGCTTGCGACGGTCCCCGATCCAAGCAGACGTGATTGGTGTTGGTGCATTTGGTATTGCCTCCACAGGAAAGAAAAACTGCAAACATCCTTGCATTCACACCTTGCTACACACTTGGTTTCCTCCTCAAACAATGTGACTTGTGCATCTGTTACAATTGCTGGGTAGAGTAAATGACTTACAAGGCTGCTTTGTGCAATTAGGAAGTCACACTGGTCCTAGCCATCTTTGACGGTCCATCCATTTGAGCAGGATGCTAGCAGATTGTTGCTCCCCCTCAGACTTGCATCCCATGATCCCTGCCCCAATAATGAGTGCTGTGTAACACACAGGCAAATGACTCCACTTTCCTTTAGAGCAGATGACAGTCTTTGGATAAGGCTGGTGGCCACCTGCACATTTGAGTTGTACCTGCTGCTTGTCAGTGCTGTGGTAAAGCTTCTCACAGTAATTGTTAGACAGTTTCTCAGCCTTGAGTGGGCCACAACCATTTTTGTTGTACAACATCCACTGTGAGAGGGAAACGTAGGCTTCAATGTTTTGCTGTTCTTTCTACCAGTGTTCACCAGATACTACAACCAGGATGAGATGGCTTCCTTCTCTAGGTCAAATATGTAGCGTACAAAATAATCTAACCGGTCACTATATACTTTAGAGCACTCGAGTTGTTTTCTTGTTTCTGCAACAGCAGTGTCGTCGAACAATGTCCAGTAAGTTACCTCTATCACCGAACCCTGTCCATTTCATCGTGATCGAATTGACTCAGCATGAAATATAATGTTTTGCCCTTTTGAAATGTGGTTCCAACTTCAGATAAGTAATGGTTTTGGGGTATTGTTAAATGTTCTACTTGTAGCCCTTTCCTGCAGTCAAATGACCTAATCGACCACTAGTGGAAATTGAAAAAGAAAATAAAACAATTATAACACGAGGAATAAATACACAATGAGTAACGATAACTTGGCTATATACACTGGGTACCAGTACCGAGTCGAGGTGCAGGGATACGAGGTCATTTAGGTAGATATGTACATATAGGTACGGGTAAAGTGACTAAGGCAACAGGATAGATGAATAACAGTAGCAGCAGCATATGTGATGAGTCAAAAGAGTTAGTGCAAAAAGGGTCAATGCAGATAGGTCCGGTTAGCTATTTGGTTAACTATCATAGCAGTCTTCTGGCTTGGGGTAGAAGCTGTTCAGGGTCCTGTTGGTTCCAGACTTGATGCGTCGCTACCGCTTGCACGTGTGGTAGTAGAGAGAACAGTCTATGACTTGGGCGCTGGAGTCTTTGACAATTTTTGGGGCCTTCCTCTGACACCGCTGGTATAGAGGTCCTGGATGGCAGGGAGCTCGGCCCCAGTGATGTACTGGGCCATATTCACTACCCTCTGTAGCGCCTTGTGGTCGAATGCCAAGCTATTTACCATATCAAGCTATGATGCAGCCAGTCAAGATGCTCTCAATGGTGCAGCTGTAGAACCTTTTTTGAGGATCTGAGGGCTCATGCCAAATCTTTTCAGCCTCCTGAGGGGGAAGAGGCGTTGTCATGCCTTCTTCACACCTGTGTTGGTGTGGGTGGACCAGTGTTAACTCCTTAGTGATGTGGACACCAAGGAAGCTCTCGACACGTTCCACTAAAGCCCCCGTCAGATTTGGATGGGGGGCTTGCTCAGCCCTCCGTTTCCTATAGTCCACGATCAGCTCCGTTGTCTTGCTTAAGTTTAGGGAGAGGTTGTTGTCCTGCTTGTAACAACCCTAACCTCTTCCCATAGGCTGTCTTATCGTCGTCTGTTGTATGTCAGCAAACTTAATAATGGTGTTGAGTCGTGCGCGCCACGCAGTCATGGGTGACCAGGGAGCGACAGGAGGGGATCAGCACGCACCCTGAGGGGCCCTATGTTGAGGGTCAGCGGGATGATGTGTTGTTGCCTTTTACCTCACCACCTGGGGGCGGGCCCGACAGGAAGTCCAGGATGGAGTTGGATGAGGTGAATTTTTGCTTTGTTGGGACAGTAAGATCTACAGAGTTTCCACTGGTCAACTAATTCTTAGCTTCTGTGTCATACACCATAATGTCAAATCGTTCCAGTTATACATCTGGTCCAATTTTTGTCTTGATTTGATTGACTAGCTCGTAATCGCCTGAGACTTTCTGTGCCCCAATTTATCTCTGCATCTTTCTTAGCCCATGTTGTTGAGTCATCAGCACACTCAATCACAGCATCCTTCATCGCTGTCAGCATGGTGGACAACCTTGCAACACCCTCTTTCGCCGTAGCAGCACCATCATAGCCCTTCATGGCGTCATAATACACATTCAACTGCAAGCCTTTAACCATCAGACTCATACTGTCACGGTTCAGACAGACGACTAAGAGGACCACAATTACGTCACACCAGAAAGTTTATTTAAACTTAAAGGAAAGGGATGTAGGGAGGAGTGAAGGCACAGGGGTTATCCGTCCGGAGTGTGCTGGGTCTGTGCCTCCCCAGTGAGGCAGCGACGTCGGTGACGCCCGGTGGTTGGTGGTCCAGAAGTCCTGGGGGAGGAAACCAGACACAACGGGTCGGAATGAAACCAGGCAGCAGTACAGTTCAAGGAAATCCAAAATACGTAGTAGCAAGGCAGAAGGCTGGTCAGAGTTACCGGGATTGAAGAGTAGTCAGGAGTCGTAATGGCAGAAGCAGGTCTGGATCTCCTGAGGCAGAAGAGTATCCCAAAAACAGGCAGGTCCGGGGGTCACAAACCAGGGTGAGCCAGAAGCGCGAGCAAACCAGGTTCCGGGTGTGAGCTGTGCAGACAGATCTGACACCGGGAGAGCTGAAAGACAGGGCTATAAATACTGGGAGAGGTTAGCTGGGTTTAATGCAGCGCAGCTGGCAGAGTAATTAGAGCCGAGCAGAGCAGGGACAGGGTAGCTAGTTAGGCTGAGTAGAGAGAGAGTGGTGAGCAGAGTGGAAACAACTTAAGGTGGCAACCCAGTGGAGTGAGAGAGTCAGACAGAACCCCCCCCAAGGGACGGCCCCAGAAGTCCCAAGAGCAACACCACGCCGGGCGGGAGGAGGGGAGCCGGAGGAGGGCTAGAACTCCTCCGAACGGTCCGAGCGAACGTCTCATCCTCGGAGGAAGCCGGAGGGCGTGGTCGGGGAGATGGGACAGGTCCCGAGACAGGATCAGGCACAGGACAGGAAGCCGAGCGGGCAGGACGGTTAGGGATCCCTCTGGGGGCGGCCCCCTACGGATTGCAGGTTGATCAGGATGCCGTTGGTGGAAAGCGGTGATGAGAGTCCTATCCACAATCCGACTTAGCTGGCACCCAGGTCCTTTCCTCAGGTCCATAGCCCTCCCAGTCAATGAGGTACTGGAGACCCCCTACCCCTCCGTCTGGACCGAGAGCAGGCGGCGGACGGTGTAAACCAGACCACCATCGACGAGCCGTGGAGGAGGAGGACAAGGCGCAGCAGGGACCAGCGGACTCCTGGGCACAGGCAGGGGCTGCAGCAATCCAGCTGGGGGGGATGGCAGAACGACTTGTGTTGGTTGCAGATGGGGGCAGGCTTAGACGAATTCCGCGACATCCTTCTCAGAGGGGCCACCAGAACCTCTGGGCGAGCAGGTTGTAAGTGCGGGTGGAGCCAGGGTGACAAGCTAGGCGGGAGTCATGTCCTACCACTGAACGACCTGGGACCTCAGGTCTCGGGGACAAAAAGGCGGTCAGCTGGGCAAGTGCTGGGACCTGGCTGGTTACGAGAGAGCCTCCAGCACCTGTTCCTCAACAGCCCAGGTCAGAGCTGCAACGATGCAGGGGACTTGGCAGAATCGACACAGGGTCCCTTGGAGGGGTCAGGAGCGAGTTAGTGGGGTACTGGCCGAGGGGGTAGGCGCGGCAAGCAGGCAGGTTCGGTGGCAGTCCTCTCCCCACTCCCCTGATCACCCCGGTCACCCAGTCGAGCTGAGGGTTGTGCCGGGCGGGAGCCATGGGTAACCCAGGATGAGGTTGGCCTGGAGAGGGGAGCAGGTGAAACTGGATAGTTTCTTGATGGTTTCCGGACAGACCCACCGAGACCGGGGCCGTGACATGAGTGACCGATCCGAGTAAGTGTCCGGTCCAGTGCCCGGGCAGGAATAGGAGGTGTCAAACGGAGGTTCTCAGTCCCAGTTGGCGTGCCAGCTTGATGTCCATTATGTTGGCTTCGGGCGCCAGAATCCCACCAGAGCAGCCAGGGTGTGAGTTGAGTCAGGGAGGCGGAGGTGAACTTGCAGCAGGGGTTTGCGGTCGGAGGACTGGATGGTCATTGAACTCAACCGACTCCCCTATGCCCGGTGAGCTTCGGCCCTTTGAAAGGGCAGGTTACCACACGATGTCCATCACCTCCACAATGAGAGGCAGAGGTTTTGAGGTGAAGCGTCGCTGGCGCTCTGCAGGAGTGAGAGAGGCTCGCCCAATCTCCATAGGCTGAGACTGACGCTGACCTGGGGTGAGTGGCAGTAGATGACAGGAGCCCAGTCGGATCTCCAATGCGGTGGTAGGTGGACCTTGGCGCCCCCTCCCACGTGACATTGTGGTCTGTATCCCACTGTCGATCCTGACAGTCAGTGCGATGGCTTCATCAAGAGTGGAAGGCAGTTCATGGGAGACCAACACAAGTCCTTGATATAGTCAGCCAAACTATGGAAGAACGCGTCCCACCAACGATGGTGTGTTCCAAGAACTTGTCTAGCCAGGGTTCGAAGTCGATGGAATGGTCTGGCGACTGTACGTCTGCCTTGTCGAATACTGAGACAGTTCACGAGACGCCTCTGCGGTTGGGGAATCCAGGTCAAACACCTTCAGCATCTCCTCAGCAAACAGGTCGAAGGTTGCACATGCGGGGGTTTGACGTTCGAACTCTGCTGTTCCCCAGAATCGAGCTCGGCCCGTCAGGTGAGTGATGGCATACCCGACTTTAGCCCCTCCGTGGCGAAGGTCCTTGGCTGCAAGGAGAACTGAAGTCGGGCAGCTAGTCAGGAATGGCCGGACCTGGGTTGAATCGGCCGTTGAACCGCTCGGGGTTTCCAATCTTGGGTTCCCGTGCAGCGGCTGCAATGACCGGCAGGTAACTCGGGGGCAGGGGCTGGTGGGCAGACTGGCTGGGGGTCAGGTTGGTGAGGAGTTGAATGATCATAGCGAGTTGTTGTTGCTGCTGCTGGGACTGCTGCTGGTGCTGCTGGAACTGCTGATGCTGTTGGTGGCTCGACCTGAAGCAGAGAGGAGATGACGCCGCTCATGCGGCCTAGCTCTCTCTCAGTGTGTTCCAGGCGTAGCATGGCGGGTGGGTTGCTCAGGCTCGCCGGTTTCCATATCGGGGGAAGTGTGCGCTGAGTCCATGATGGTCAGATCGTACTGTCACGGTTCAGACAGACGACAAGAGGACCACAATTACGTCACACCAGAAAGTTTATTTAAACTTAAAGGGAAAGGGATGTAGGGGAGTGAGTAGAAGGCTCCAGGGGTTATCCTCGTCCGATGTGCTGGGTCTGTGCCTCCCCCAGTGGCAGCGATGCGTCCCGATGACGCCGGTGGTTCCGGTGGTCCAGAAGTCCTGGGGGGAGGAAACACAGACACAACGGGGCGGAATGAAACCAGGCAGCAGTACAGTTCAAGGGAAATCCAAAATACGTAGTAGCAAGGCAGAAGGCTGGTCAGAGTTACCGGGATTGAAGAGTAGTCAGGAGTCGTAATGGCAGAAGCAGGTCTGGATCTCCTGAGGCAGAAGAGTATCCCCAAAAACAGGCAGGTCCGGGGTCACAAAAACCAGGGTGAGCCAGAAGGGCGAGCAAACAGGTTCCGGGTGAGCTTTTGGAGACGATCTGACACCGGAGAGCTGGAAAGACAGGGCTTATAAATACTGGGAGAGGTTAGTGGGTAATGCAGCGCAGCTGGCAGAGTAATTAGAGCCGAGCAGAGCAGGGACAGGTGTAGCTAGTTAGGCTGAGATAGAGAGAGAGTGGTGAGCAGATGGAAACAACTTAAGGTGGTAACCCAGTGGAGTGAGAGGGCTCATGACAC
>NW_025539292.1:0-13738 GCF_020615455.1 Coregonus clupeaformis
AAACCGTAACTGTAAATTTAACCAACACAGCAACAATAAAACCCAACTGTAAGATTTAATCATCACAGTAACATGAAACCGTAACTGTAACATTTAACTAACATAACATTACGAAACTGTAAACCCGCAACATTTAACTAACATGTTAAAATACGAAACTAACTGCAAACATTTAACCAAATACAGCAACATGAAACCGTAACTGCAACACGAATCTAACACAGCAACATGAAACTGTAAATTGTAACATTTAACTAATACAGCAACATGAAACGGTAATCATATTTAACCAACAGCAATACGAAACTAACTGGCAACATTTAACCAACACAGCAAAATACGAAACTGTAAATCAAAACATTTAACTAACACAGCAAATAGAAACCGTAACCGCAACATTTAACCAACACGGCAACATGAAACTGTAACTGTAACATTTAATCAATACAGGGCATGAAACTGTGGTAATCAAGGGAAGATTTAACTAACACAGCAAAATGCTGAAACTGTAACTGCAATACTTAACTACAACATAACAACATGAAACTGTAACCTCGTAACATTTAACCAACATGTTAAAATAGAAACCAGGTAACTTCATAAAGATTTAAACTAACACAGCAACATGAAACTGTAACTGCAAGATTTAACCGAATACAGCAACATGAAACTGTAACTGCAACATTTAACTAACATAGCAACATGAAACTGCAACTGTAACATTTAATCAACACAGCAAAATACGAAACCGGTAAATTACAAGATTTAACTAAACACAGCAACATGAAAACTAATCACAACATTTAACTAACACAGCAAATACGAAACTGTAACCGCAACATTTAACTAACACAGCAAAATACGAAACTGTAACTGTAACATTTAATCAATACAAGGTAACATGAAACTAACTGTAACATTTAACTAACACAGCAATACGAAACATAAATCGCAAACATCAAACCAAGACAGCAACAATACGAAACCGTAACTGCAACATTTAACTAACACAGCAAACACAAACTAACTGCAATACATTTAACTAACACAGCAACATGAAACGTAATCATAAGACGAATTCAACATGTTAATAGAAACGTAACCGTAACATTTAACCAATATAACAACATGAAACTGTAACTGCAACATTTAACTACAGCAACATGAAACGGTAACTGCAATATTGACTAAGTAAGTATGAAATCGCAACTGCAATGACGATTAAATAACACAAATAAACTGTAACCGCAACATTTAACCAACATGGTAACACGAAAACTGTAACTGCAACATTCAACTAACACAGCAACATGAAACTGCAATCAAACATTTAACCAAATACACAAATCGAAACCGTAACCAAGATTTAACTAACACAGCAACATGAAACTGTAACTGTAATATTTAATCAACATAGCAACATGAAACTGTAATCAAACATTTAACCAACATACAACATGAAACCGTAACTGTAACATTTAACTAACACAGCAAACATGAAACTAACTGCAACATTTAACTAACATACAACACGAAACTAACTGCAACATTTAACCAACACAGCAACATGAAACCGTAACTGTGAATGATTTAATCAACACAGCAACATGAAACTGTGTAACTACAACATTTAACGAACACAATACGAAACTAACTGCAGCAAAGACGAATCCAATACAGCAAAATACGAAACATAACTGCAAGCATTTAACTAAAATAATGGCAAACGAAACAGTAAAAATAATACAGCAGCAACATGAAACTGTAACTGCAACATTTAACCAACACAGCAACACGAAACTGCAACTGTAACATTTAACTAACACAACAACATGAAATCAAACTGCAACATTTCACCAACAACAAACAATATGAAATATAACTGTAACATTTAACTAACAACATTACAACATGAAACTGCAATTGTGACATTTAACCAACACAGCAACATGAAACCGTAACCGCAACATTTAACCAACACAGCAACAGCGAAACTAACTGCAACATTTAACTAACACAGCAAATACGAAAACTGCAACATTTAACTAACACAGCAACATGAAACTGTAACTGCAACATTTAACTAACATAGCAAACATGAAACTGTAACTGTAACATTTAACTAACAAAAGCAATATTGAAACGAATCAAAAATATCTAATTACAAAGTACAACCATAAATTTAACAAGATTAATAACACAGCAAATATGAAACATAACTGCAACATTTAACTAACACAGCAACATGAAACTAACTGTAAATTTAACTAACACAGCAAAATACGAAACTGGGTAACTGTAAGATTTTAACCAAAACAGCAGCAAACATGAAACTACAACCAAGATTTAACTAACACAGCAAACAGAAACTGCAATCGCAATATCTAACTAACACAGCAAACATGAAATCAAATTGTACATTTAACTAACACAGCAAATAATGAAACCGTAAATCGCAACATTTAACTAACACAGCAACATGAAACTGTAGTAACATTTAACTAACATGTTAAAATAGAAGTAACTGTAGACATTTTAACCAACACAGCAAATAGGAAACCGTAACTGTAAGATCGAACTAACACAGCAACATGAAACTGTAACTGTAAGATTTAATCAACACAATAACATGAAACTGTAACTGTAACATTTAACTAATACACATAAAAGAACCAAATTTAACCAACACAGCAATACGAAACCGTAACTGCAACATTTAACTAACATAGCAACATGAAACTAACTGTAACATTTAACTAACACAGCAACATGAAACTGTAACTGCAAGATCGAACTAACACAGCAAAATACGAAACATAACTGCAACATTTAATCAACAATAAGTTAAATACGAAACATAACTGCAACATTTAACTAACATATAAACATGAAACATAATCAAAAATATTAACTAACACAAAGAAAATATGGTAAAACCGTAACCGCAACATCGAATTCAACATAGCAATACGAAACTGTAAACTGTAACATACTAATCATATGTAATATGAATGTGGGTCGTTATTATTTTGTTGTGTGGTTATACAGTTCATTGCAAGATATTTATTTATTGACAGCAATAATATGAAAGTAATGTAAGATTTAATAAAATACAAAATGAAACATAACTGCAACATTTAACCCAACACGAGTACGGAAAACTGCAATATTTACTGGTGTGGCAACATGAAACTGCAACTGTAACATTCTAACTAACATATAAATACGAAACATAACTGTAACATTTAACTAACATACAGCAACATACGAAACCGTAACTGCAACATTTAACTAACACAGCAAACATGAAACTAACTGCAAGAACGAACTAACACATAACATGAAAATGTAATTGCAAGATCGAACTAACACCAACATGAAATCAACTGCAACATTTAACTAATACAGCAACATGAAACTGATAACATTTAACTAACACATAAACATGAAACTGTAACTGTAACATTTGTAACTAACACTGAAAGAAATAAAACAATCAAATTTAACCAACACAGCAATACGAAACTGCAACTGCAACATTTAACCAACACAGCAATACGAAAACCGTAACTGGGTAATGATTTAACCAATACAACAACATGAAACCAATCAAAAAGACGAATTAAATATAAAACATGGAAACTGTAACTGCAACATTTAACTAACACAGCAACATGAAAACCGTAACTGCAACATTTAACTAACACAGTAAACATGAAACATAACTGCAACATTTAACCAATACAGCAAAATACGAAACTGCAACTGCAAGATTTAACCGACGACAGCAACATGAAACTGTGAATTGCAATGATTTAACCAATACAGCAATGCGAAACCGTAACTGCGCTGACGAATTAACACAGCAATACGAAACTAACTGGGCAACATTTAACTAATACAGCAACATGAAACTGTAAATTCACAAACATTTAACCAACACAGCAACACGAAACCGTAAACTGCAATATCGAATCAACACAGCAATACGAAACCGTAAACCGTAACATTTAACTAACACAGCAACATGAAACCGTAAATCGCGAAGATTTAACCAACACAGCAAACATGAAACTGTAACTGCAAGATCGAACTAACACAGCAACATGAAACCGTAACCGTAACATTTAACCAAACACAACACGCTGAATGGAATGAAGATGACTTGAATGGTAAGTACGAAAAACCGTAACTGCAATATCGAATCAACACAGCAACATGAAACCGTAACTGGCATTTAACCACCACAGCAACACATGAAACTGTGCACTGCAACATTTAACTAACACAGCAACATGAAACCGTGGTAAATCGCAAAAGACAACTAACACAGCAAAATACGAAACTAACTGCAAGATTTAACTAACACAGCAAAATACGAAACCAAACGCAAACATTTAACTAACACAGCAACATGAAACCGTAACTGTAAAATATTAACCAACAACAATACAACACGAAACACAACTGCAACATCTAACCAACACAGCAACAGAAACTAACTGCAATATTTAACAAATACATAAATATGAAACCGTAACTGCAGCAATACTTAACTAACACAGCAAAATACGAAACAAACCAGAGTTAACGAACACAGCAAAATACGAAACTGTAACTGCAAGATTTAATTAACACAGCAACATGAAACCTAACTGGGTAACATTTTAACCAACACAGCAATACGAAACTGTAACCGCAACATTTAACTAACACAGCAACATGAAACCGTAAATCAACATTTAACTAATACAGCAAATACGAAAACTGTAACTGCAATATCAACTAACACAGCAAATACGAAACCGTAACGAACATTTAACTAACACAGCAACACGAAACCGTAACTGCAACATTTAACCAACACAGCAAAATAGAACGTAACTGCAACATTTTAACCAACACAGCAACAGCGAAACCGTAACCGTAACATTTTAACTAACACAGCAACATGAAACTGTAACTGTGAATTTAACTAACACAGCAACATGAAACTGTGACTGTACATTTAACCAACAGCAGCAACAGAAACTGTAACTGTAACATTTGAACTAACACAAGGAAGATGAAACATAACTGCAACATTTAACTAACACAGCAACATGAAACATAACTGCAAAGCATTTTAACTAACACAGCAACATGAAACTGTAACTGGTACATTTAACCAATACAGCAAATATGAAACTGTAACTACAACATTTAACTAACACAGCAACATGAAACTTAACTGCAACATTTTAACTAACACAGCAATACGAAACTAACTGCAACATTTAACCAACACAGCAAATACGAAACTAATATAAAATTTAACTAACACACAAATAGAAACTGTAATCATAACATTTAACTAACACAGCAATACGAAACTGTAACTGTAACATTTAACTAACACAACAACATGAACCGTGGTAACTGCAACATTTCACCAATACAGCAAAATACGAAACATAACTGCAAGAACGAACCAAAACAGCAAATACGAAACCGTAACTGTAACATTTTAACCAACATGTTGCCATAGCTCGGTCGAAGAATGATCAAGGGTGGAAGGCAACATGAAAACTAACTGCAACATTTAACTAACACGGCGCAAATACGAAACTGTACACGAATACATCATTGTTAAAACAATAAAACCGTAACTGCAACATTTAACCAACACAGCAAATAGAACCTAACTGCAAAGCATTTTAACTAACACAGCAACATGAAACAACGTAACATTTAACCAATACAGCAATACGAAACCGGTAAACTGCAACATTTAATCAATACAGCAAATAGAAACTAACTGGGCAATACTTAACTAACACAGCAAAATACGAAACTAACTGTAATATCTAACTAACACAGCAATACGAAATGCAACTGGCACATTTAACTAACACAGCAACATGAAGTAAATCAAAAGGATTTAACCAACACAGCAACATGAAACTGCAATCAAACATCTAACTAACACAGCAAAATAAACGTAAAAATATGATTAACCAATACAGAACATGAAATTAGTGTAACGGCAAAATATTTAACCTAACATACAATACGAAAACTGTAACTGTAACATTTAACTAACATTGAGCAACATGAAACCGTAACTGTAATATTTAACTAACACAGCAACATGAAACTGTAACTGCAACATTTGAACTAACACAGCAAACATGAAACTGTAACAACATTTAACTAACACAGCAACATGAAATAACGTAACATTAATTAACAAGCAACATGAAAACTAATTGCAACATTTAACCAAACAGAATAGAAACCGTAACTGCAACATTTAACTAACACAGCAACATGAAACAACTGTAACATTTAACTAACACAGCAACATGAAACTGTGAACTGGGTAAGATTTAACTAACACAGCAACATGAAACAACTGAGATGTAACTAACACAGCAACATGAAACTAACTGGCAAGATTTAACTAACATAGCAACATGAAAGCAAACATTTAATAACACGGAGCAAAATAGAAACTGAACTGGCAACATTTTAACTAACACAGCAACATGAAACCGTAACTGTAAGATTTAAAACAGCAACATGAAACTGAGAATGCAAGACGAATTAAACAGCAACATGAAACTGTAACTGCAAGATTTAAATTCAACACAGCAACAGAAAATAACTGTAACATTTAACTAACACAGCAACATGAAACTGTAACTGTAAACATTTTAACTAACACAGCAACATGAAACTAACTGCAACATTTTAACTAACACAGCAACAGAAACTGTAACATTTAATTAAATATTCAGGAAATAAATTGTAATAAGACATTTAACTAACACAGCAAATAAAAACTTAACTGTAACATTTGACTGTTACAGCAATAGAAACAACTGTAATATTTAACTAACACAGCAACATGAAACCGTAACTGTAATGATTTAATAATAAGCAACATGAATAACTGCAGATTTAACTAACACAGCAACATGAAACTGTAACTGTAATATTTAACTAATACAGCAACATAGAAACTGTAACTGATAAAGATTTAACTAACATACAGCAACATGAAACTAACTACAACATTTAACCAACATTGTTAAATAGAAATGTAACTGTAACATTTTAACTAACACAGCAACATGAAAACGTAACTGTAACATTTAACTAAAATAGTAATAGAAACGAAATATAATTAACTAACACAGCAACATGAAACTGTAATAAAACATTTAACTAACACAGCAATAACATGAAACTGTAATTCGTAACATTTAACTAACACAGCAAACATGAAACGTGTAAGTAAAAACTAACACAGAAAATGAAACTGTAACGAAAATTTAACTAAAAGCAACATGAAACTGTAACGTAACATTTAACTAACATATAGCAAACATGAAAATCAGTAACAAGATTTAACTAACACAGCGACACGAAACAATCAGTAAAATATTAACTAACACAGCAACATGAAACAACTGCAATGATTTAACTAACACAGCAACATGAAACTGTAATCTGTAAATTTAACTAACACAGAAGCAACACGAAACTGTAACTGTAATATTTAACCAACATACAGCAACATGAAACTGTAACTGCAACATTTAACTAACACAGTAATATGAAACAACTGGCAACATTTAACTAACACAGCAACATGAAACTAACTTAAAAGATTAACTAACAAATAGAACGAAAATGATTTAAAACACACAAAATGAAACGTAAACTAAGACATTTAACTCAACACAGCAACATGAAACCGTAATCGGCAAACATTTAATCAACAAAGCAACATGAAAGTAAGTAACAAATAACACAGAACATGAAACTGTAATTGTAACATAACTAACACAGCAACAAGAAACTGTAACTGCAACATTTAATCAACACAGCAACATGAAACCGTAACTGCAAGCGATTTTAACTAACAAAAGCAACAGTGAAACTGTAAAAATTAATAAACAGCAATAGAAACCGTAACAAATTTAACTAACAACAATAGAAACTAACTGTAACATTTAACCAAAGTAAAAGAATATTTAATAAAAAACAGAAACTGGTAACGTAACATTTGAATTAACATGGCAACATTAGAAACTGTAACTGTAACATTTAACTAACACAGTAACATGAAACTGTAACTGTAACATATTAACAAAAATAAATAATGTAAATAAAAAAAAGAAACTGTAAATTCACAACATTTAACTAACACAGCAATATGAAACTAACTGCAATGAGAGAACTAACACAGCAACATGAAACTGTAACTGTAAGATTTAACTAACATAGCAACATGAAACTGTAACTGCGTAACATTTAACTAAAGAGGAAGGAAACCGCGTAACTGCAACATTTAATTAACACAGCAACATGAAACTGGGTAAATGTAACATTTAACTAACACAGCAATATGAAACCGTAACAAATAACACAAAGAAAAACTGTAACATTGAACTAACACAGCAACATGAAACCGTAACTGCAAGATAACTAACACAAGCAACAGAAACGAACCGTAACAATTAACTAACAAAGCAATAAATGAACATTAAAAACAGCAAATAAACGTAACGAAAATTTAAAAAAACATGAAACTAACTGTAAGATTTAATCAACAAAGTTAAAAAGAAAACTGAAACAAGATAACTAACACAGCAACATGAAACCGTAACTGCAAAATTTAACAACAGTTAAACTAAAATACAACATTTTAACAACAAAAAAATCAAAACTAACACAGCAACATGAAAGTAACTGCAACATCTTAACTAATACAGCAACATGAAACAATGTAACGTAACATTTAATAAAAGGTTAAATTGAAACAACAACATTTAATAACACAGCAATAGAAACGGTAACTGTAACATTTTAATTAACACAGCAATATGAAACCGGTAACTGTAAACATTTAAAACACAGCAACATGAAAAAAAGAATCAACACAGCAACACGAAACCGTAACTGTAAGATAATTAACACAGCAATACATGAAACTGTAAATCGAAAATTTAACTAAAAAAATAGAAACGTAAAATAAAAAAATGAAAAAAGTAAATTAATAACAAAATAATGAAACTGGTAAGGAAGAATGATTTAATAAACATAGAAACCCAAACTGCAACATTTAACTAACAATAAATATGAAACCGTAACTGCAACATTTAACCAACACAGCAACACATGAAACCGTAACTGTAATATTTAACTAACACAGCAACATGAAACTGTGAACTGAACATTTAACTAACACAGCAACATGAAAACTGTAACTGTAACATACTTAACCAACACAGCAACATGAAAATGTAACTGTAACATTTGTGAATCAATACAGCAACATGAAACTGAACTGTAACATTTAACTAACACAGCAACATGGAAACTGTAACTGTAACATTTAACTAATGACAGCAAACATGAAAGTGTATGATGAAAAAACAAGAAACATGAAACCGTAACTGTAACATTTAACCAATACAGCAAAAATAGAAACTAATTGTAAATTTAAGTAATACAGTAACATGAAACGTAAGAAACGAATTAATAAAAGAACATGAAACCGTAACTGCAAGATAACTAATACAGCAAAGAAAAATTGAATAAAAAGCAACATGAAACCGTAATGAACATTAATTAAAACTAAAAAGAAACGTAACTTCCTAATTTAACTAACACAGCAACATGAAACGTAACTGTAACATTAACTAACAAGAACAGAAACTGTAACCGTAACATTTAACTAACACAAAGCAAACATGAAACTAACGAAATTTAACTAACATAGCAACATGAAACGAATAAGAATTAACACAGCAACATGAAACAAAACATTTAATTCTAACACAGCAACATTTTGAAACAACCGCAACATTTAACTAATACAGCAACATGAAAACTGTAACTGTAACATTTAACTAATACAGCAACATGAAACTGTAATCAATAACATTTAATTAACATTACAAATGGAAACCGTAACTGTAATAAGCTAAATAACACAGCAATATGAAAACCAACCGTAACATTTAACTAACACAAACAAATGAAATCACAGTAAATAACATTTAACTAATACAGCAACAAAAACTAACAATAATACAAAATAAACGTAATATGAAGCATTTAATCAACACAGCAACATGAAATCTAATCTGCAAATGATTTAACTAACACAGCAAATGAAACCGTAACTGCAAATTTAACTAACACAGCAACATAGAAACTGTAACTGTAACATTTAACTAACACAGCAACATGAAACTGTAACTGGGTAACATTTAATCAACACAGCAATATGAAACTGTAACTAAAAATTTAACTAATACAGCAACATGAAAACTGTAACTGGCAACATTTTAACCAACATAAGTAACACATGAAACTGTAACTGTAACATTTAATAACACAGCAACATGAAACCGTAACCGTAACATTTAATCTAATACAGCAATATGAAACTGTAACTGTAACATTTAACTAACACAAGCAAACATGAAACTGTAACTGTAACATTTAACTAACACAGCAACATTGAAACTGTAACCGTAACATTTAACTAACACAGCAACATGAAACCGTAACTGTAATATTTAACCAACACAGCAACATGAAACTGTAACACAAACATTTAACTAACACAGCAACATGAAACCAAAAGTAATATTTAATAAACAGCAACATGAAACAATATTTAACACTAACACAGCAACATGAAACCGTAAAATAACACAGCAACATGAAAAAAATGTAATATTTTAACTAACACAGCAAACATGAAACCGTAACCGTAACATTTTAACCAATACAGCAAACATGAAACTGTAATCGTAACATTTAACTAACACAGCAACATGAAACTAATCAAAAAATAAAACATTTAACTAATACAGCAAAATACGAAACTAACTGCAAGCATTTAACTAAAATAACAACATGAAACTGTAAACTGTAACATTTAACTAACATGTTAAAATACGAAACTGTAACTACAACATTTAACTAACACAGCAAACATGAAACATAACTGCAACATTTAACCAACACAGCAATACGAAACTAACTGCATGATTTAACTAACACAGCAACATGAAATCAAAAAATATCGAACAATGTTACACGAAACTGTAACCGCAACATTTAACTAACACAGCAACATGAAACCAAAAAAATTTAACTAACACAGTAACATGAAACGTAAAATTAATAACAAGCAACATAAAAATAAATTTAACTAACACAGCAACATGAAATCGTAACTGCAACATTTAACTAATACAGCAACATGAAAACCAAATCGGAACATTTAACTAACACAGCAACATGAAACTGATAAATTTAACCAATACAGCAACGAAACCGGTAACCAAAACATTTAACTAACACAGCAACATGAAACCGCAATTGAGATGTTTATATGGTATGACAGAAACCAACTGCAACATTTAACCAATACAAAGAAATATGAAACGTAACCGCAACATTTAACCAACAATAAGGTATTTGAAACCAACTGCAAACATTTAACCAACAACAATACGAAACCAACCAAAAATATCAACCAACACAAGCAAAATACGAAACCGTAACTGCAACATTTAACCAACACAGCAATACGAAACCGTAACTGCAACATTTAACCAACACAGCAACATGAAACTGTAACTGTAACATTTAACCAACACAGCAAACATGAAACTGTAATCAGTAACATTTAACCAACACAGGCAACATGAAACTGTAAACTGCAACATTTAATCAACACAGCAACATGAAACCGTAACTGTAACATTTAACCAACACAGCAATACGCGAAACTGTAACTGTAACATTTTAACTAACACAGCAACATGAAACTGTAACTGCAACATTTAACCAACAAGGTAAGCAACATGAAACCGTAAATCGTAACATTTAACTAACATGTTAATACGAAACTGTAACCGTAACATTTAATTATGAAATTAAGGTGAAACTGGAGCTTCCAACATTTAACTAATACAGCAAATATGAAACTGTAACTGCAACATTTAACTAACATAGCAACATAAAACTAACTGCAACATTTTAACTAACACATAATAGAAACTGTAACCGTAATATTTAAATTCAACACAGCAACATGAAACTGTAAATTTTAAACATTTAACTAACATACAGCAACATGAAACTAATCATAAAGACGAATAATACAGCAACATGAAACCAACTGCAACATTTAACCAACACAGCAATACGAAACTAATCGGCAATGATTTAACTAACATCAGCAACATGAAAACCGCAACCAATTTAACCAACACAGCAACATGGAAACTGCAACTGTAACATTTTAACCAACACAGCAATACGAAACTGCAACTGGCAACATTTAACCAATACAGCAACATGAAACATAACTGTAACATTTAACGCTTACTGCAATACGAAACTGTAACTGTAAGATCGAACTAACACAGCAACATGGGAAAACTAACTGCAACATTTAACTAACACAGCAACATGAAACAAATCAACATTTAACTAACATAGCAATGAAACTGCAACATTTAACTGAATATACACAGCGAAACCGTAACTGTAACATTTGAACTAACACAGCAATACGAAACTAAACTGTAACATTTAACTAACACAGCAACATGAAACTGTAACTGTACATTTTAACTAACACAGCAAATGATGAAACTGTAACTGGAAGATTTAACCAACACAGCAATACGAAACCGAACTGCAATATTTAACCAACACAGCAACATGAAACTGCAACTGCAAGATTTTAACTAACATGGCAACACAAAACCGGTAAACTGCAACATTTAACTAACACAGCAATGCGCGAAACACACCGCAAAGATTTAACTAACACAGCAATACGAAACCAACTGCAAAGATTAACCAACACAGCAACATGAAACTGTAACTGTAACATTTTAATCAACACAGCAAAATACGAAATCAAAGATTTAACTAACACAGCAACATGAAACTGTAACCGCAACATTTAACTAACACAGCAATATGAAACTGTAACTGTAACATTTAACTAACACAGCAACATGAAATCAGTAATCAGCAAAGATTTAACTAACATAGCAACATGAAACTGTAAATTGCAACATTTAACTAACACAGCAACATGAAACTGTAATCAAACATTTTAACTAACACAGCAATACGAAACATAACCGCAAACATTTTAACTAACACAGCAACATGAAACCGTAACCGCAAACATTTAACTAACACAGCAACATGAAACTGTAACTGCAACATTTAACTAACTGCGAAATAAATACAAATTGTTAACTGTGATGACTGAATAAACAACATGAAACTGTAACTGAAAGAACACTTCTAACTAACACAGCAACATGAAACACAATCATAAAATTTAACTAACACAGCAATACGAAACATAACTGCAACATTTAACTAAACAGCAACATGAAACTAACTGGCAACATTTAACTAACACAGCAAAATACGAAACTGTAACTGCAACATTTAACTAACACAGCAACACATGAAACATAATCAAAACATTTAACTAACACAGCGAACATGAAACCGTGCAACTGCACATCTAACTAACAACATACAGCAACATGAAACCGTAACCGCAACATTTAACTAACAATACAGCAAAGAAATATAAATAACTAACACAGCAACATGAAACTGCAAGATTTAACCAACACAGCAATACGAAACCGTAACCGCAATATTTAACTAACACAGCAAAATACGAAAC
>NW_025539293.1:0-13727 GCF_020615455.1 Coregonus clupeaformis
CTGAGCGGGTGTGCCGAGCAGGCTGCTTCAGTAGCCGCAGGATGTCTGCAGGTCCGACAGCATTCCTCTTTACGCGTGATAAACTCCTACAGGGTTGCAGTGCAGGGACATGAGCCAATGGTATAACTCACTGGTACTGTATGTAGCAACGCATGCCAGGCTTCTAGGCGCTCTTACAGTGAGAGATACATGGCTGTTATGTGGTGTACCATTAATAAATTGCCACATAGAAATACATATTCTGTACAATACATACACAAACCGAAACATGTTCTGTGATTCATACAAGTCACATAAAAATATTTAAAAGAAGGGTTTGCAGACTCACTATTTTCTGGAGTAATCATAGTACGTGTCCACTCTGGCCTTGTTGTCATTTACTGCGTTTAGGATACAATTCCTCCTCAAGCGCCGTTCTGAAGACAAAATAAGCATCTTTCAATTTCTGTGACTGTTATCCACATATTCTATGTGCAACAATTATTTATTCAATATTTTCGTCAAAGTTAATTTGATTAGACCATAATAAATGAGAGCACATTCAGGCATTTGTTACCAATTTATGTTCTGACCAATTTATGAAATAATTTCTCTTTTCACCCTTTACACAGAATGCAGTCATTCTTGAAGTTCGATGTAAGTGCTAAAGCCATCACTCACCTGCATTCACCTGGCTTAACAAGCACAGGTACAGCCCCATGGCCAGAAGGCACAGAAAATGGTTCATCTCTGAAAAACACACACACATGATGTCCTAAGTTTCCCAAAGCCAGATATGTGATGGATGTTGTAGTCATAAATGAAAACCGACACATACTATGTGAACATTAGATGTGTAATTTTTCAGATTGCTTTTACAAGTTTTGAACATTCATGTAAAAACAAAATATGTACTATAATCAACCACAATTCACTCTAATTTTACAATTTACTCACATTTTACATTAGCTATAGATATATCATCCCTCTGTGTACAGGCACCTTTATAGTCTGACTTCTAAGATGTTCAGCTCAGAGATTTGTCCAATATCTAGCATTACCTCACTATAAGATTAACTAAAGAAGAGCATGATGCATAAGACAATCTTCTGCTAAGGTGACCGCACATGGACATAGACATTCAACTAAAGCCAAAGCACCAGAACAGGGTACATCCGAGATAATTATTTCGTCCAGACACACAGAGATGATGAAAAAGAGGCGTGTTTACCTGCAGCCTCCAAATTGGTTCTTCCAAGAGAGGTCAGATCTCAATGTGTCTTACTGTGATCTACAGTGCCTTATATACTGAGTGATCAGTAGGAGGCACAGCCCATATGTCCACCTTTTGACCTAAGGCAGGACTATTACAGTGATGTGTTTCCTTCTTCCGATTAATCCTGCCTCTTAACCTTAAACATCTTTTCTTGACAGGTTCTCCTTTAGGGCAAAGGAAAAAAACGAATTGTATTTAATAAAAACCAGAACTTATTTGTATCCTGGTGTAATGATTCTTCCAGCATGAGCTTGTCCATTTAAAAAATGTAAAGCATCTCCTGACTGATTGATTAATATTGAATCAAGAGATCTTGTGTGCCTGATAAGTGTGACCATAGTCATTATTTGTTTAGTTCAAGCAGTACATTATGGTAAGGTTAACAAATCTGTGATCATGTGCCTTACATTTCAACTTTCAATTCATTATTCAGTTATTAAATGTTGCCAATCAATGTAATTTGCTTTGACGTGTAAGAAATCCTATCTTTGAACCTTATTGAATGAGTGTGCATTAGCTGAATATTGTTTACGGTCATTTCGACATACAGTACCAGTCAAAAGTTTGGACACTCCTACTCATTCCAGGGTTTTTCTTAATTTTTTACAATTTTCTACATTGTAGAATTAGTGAAGACATCAAAACTATGAAATAACACATATGGAATCATGTCGTAACCAAAACAATGTTAAACAAATCAAAATATGTTTTTTTTATTTGAGATTCTTCAAAGTAGCCACCCTTTGCCTTGATGACAGATATGCACACTCTTGGCATTCTCTCAACCAGCTTCATGAGGTAGTCACCTGGAATTCATTTCAATTAACAGGTGTGCCTTCTTAAAAGTTAATTTGAGGATTTTTTTCCCTTCTTAATGTGTTTGAGCCAATCAGTTGTGTTGCGACAAGGTGGGGGTATACAGAAGATAGCCCTATTTGGTAAAATACCAAGTCCATATTATGGCAGAACAGCTCAAATAAGCAAGAGAAATGACAGTCCATCATTACCTTAAGACATGAAGGTCAGTCAATACAGAACATTTCAAAAACTGCAGTCGCAAAAACCATCAAGCGCTATGATGAAACTGGCTCTCATGAGGACCGCGACAGGAATGGAAGACCCAGAGTTAACTCTGCTGCATAGGATAAGTTCATTAGAGTTACCAGCCTCAGAAATTGTTATAACATTTACAAATGTGGGAGTAGGTTTAATGATTAATAAATGATTCAACTATTTACTAACCCATTTACTAACCCATTATAAATGCTTTATTATGTCAAGTTATTATAAAGTGCTACCAAATAACTATTTTCAATGTGCCACTGGCCAATATAACCACTGTGTGATTAAGGGCTGGATTCGCTTTATAGCTAGATTTACATTTAAAGTGAATGTTCCCGCGTTCACAGAGACTACATTCACGGTAAACGCTGCATATGTTGGCTCAATCAGAAATTACCTTTACATTTTAATGCGGATCTTCCACGATACTTCAGCGATATGGATTGAATCCAGCCCTAAGTATAGGGTACTCTAACAAATAATAGGCCTAAACAAAAATGTTGTTTTCCAACTTGAATGTAAGAAATGTTTGGCGCAATGGAAAAAGAATGTCACAAATTTACAGTGCCTTCAGAAAGTATTTATATCCCTCGACTTATTCCACATTTTGTTGTGTTACAGCCTGAATTCAAAATAGATTAAATATATTTTTTTAGCACACAATCGGTTCCCAACTCGGGTCCTCGAGTATCCCGAAGAGCATACATTTTTGTTGTAGCCCTGGACAAACATACCTGATTCTCCTCATTGAGGGCCTGATGATTAGTTGACAAGTTGAATCAGGTGTGCTTGTCCGGGGCTACAATAAAAATGTGTATTGTTGGGGGTACTCGAGGACCGGAGTTGGGAACCACTTCAATATCCCATAATGACAAAGTGAAAACATGTTTTTAGAAATGTTAGCAAATTTAATGCATAAATATCTCATTTACATAAGTATTGAGTCAATACTTTGTAGAAGCATTTGGGATTTTCTCCCATTCTTCCTTGCAGATTTTCTCAAGCTCTGTTAAATTAGATAGCGAGCGGCGGTGAACAGCAATCTCCAAGTCTTTCCACAGATTTTCAATGGGATTCAAGTCTGGGCTTTGGCTGGGCAACTCAAGGACTTCCACATTCTTGTTCTGCTGCAGAGATGGTTGTCCTTCTGGAAGGTTCTCCCATCTCCACAGAGGAACTCTGGAGCTTTGTCAGAGTGACCATCGGGTTCGTAGTCAACTCCCTGACCAAGGCCCTTCTCCCCCGATTGCTCAGTTTGGCCGGTCGGCCAGCTCTAGGAAGAGTCTTGGTGGTTCCAAACTTCTTCCATTTAAGAATGATGGAGGCCACTGTGTTCTTGGGGACCTTCAATGCAGCAGACATTTTTTGGTACCCTTCCCCAGATCTGTGCCTCGACACAATCCTGTTTCGGAGCTCTACGGACAATTCCATCAACCTCATGGCTTGGTTTTTTCTCTTACATCCACTGTCAACTGTGGGACCTTATATAGACAGGTGTGTGCCTTTCCAAATCATGTCCAATCAATTGAATTTACCACAGGTGGATTCCAATCAAGTTGTAGAAAAGTGTCAAGGATGATCAATGGAAACAGGATGCACCTGAGCTCAATTTCGTGTCTCATAGCAAAGAGTCTGAATACTTATGTAAATAAGGTATTTCAGTTTTTTTTTTCAATATGGGGTATTGTGTGTAGATTGATGAGGGGGAAAAAGAATGTAATCAATTTTAAAATAAGGCTGTAACGTAACAAAATGTGGAAAAAGGGATGGGGTCTGAATACTTTCCTCATCACAATTCTATCTCTGAGATCTACAGACAGTTCATTGGACTTCATGGTATAGTTTCTGCTCTGACATGTACTGTCAACAGTGGGACATTATAGAGACAGGTGTTTTCTTTCTTCATGTGGCATCTTAATTGGGGCGAATGGGCTTGTGGTAATGGCTGGAGCGGAATTAGTGGAATGGTATCAAATACATGGTTTCCAAATGCCATTCCATTTGCTCCGTTTCAGCCATTATTATGAGCCATCCTCCCCTCAGCAGCCTCCACTGGTCCAAACAATTGAATTGGCCACAGGTGGACTCCAATCAAGTTGTGGTGACATCTCAAGGATTATCAAAGGAAATGTATGTACCTCAGCTCATATCCGCGGGAAGTAGCTTGGGAGTGAGGGTGCTGCGATCTTTTTGCCAAGGGGGGGGCATGCAGAAGAAATAAAATTACTAGTCCTATTTTAGCGAACCGATATAGACGTCTTCAGCGCGGGCAAAGGCCCAGTGCACTACTTTTGTGGAAAAAGTTTAAACTAAATGTACACTACATGACCATAAATATGTGGACAACTGCTCGTTAAACATCTAATTCCAAAATCATGGGCATTAATATGGAGTTGGTCCCCCCTTTGCTGCTATAACAGCCTCCACTCGTCTGCGAAGGCTTTCCACTAGATGTTTGAACATTGGTGCAGGGACTTGGTTCCATTCAGCCACAAGGGCTTAGTGAGGTCGGGCACTGATGTTGGGCGATTAGGCCGGGCTCGCAGTCGGCTTTCCAATTCATCGCAATGGTGTTCGATGGGGTTGAGGTCAGGGCTCTGTGCAGGCCAGTCAAGTTCTTCCACACCGACCTCAACAAACCATTTCTGTATGGACCTCGCTTTGTGCATGGGGGCATTGTCATGCTGAAATAGGAAAGGGCCTTCCCGAAACTTTCGCCACAAATTTGGAAGCACAGAATCGTCTAGAATGTCATTGTACGCTGTAGCGTTAAGATTTCCCTTCACTGGAACTAAGGGGCCTAGCACGAATAATGAAAAACAGTCCCAGACCATTATTCCTCCTCCACCAAACTTTACAGTTGGCACTATGCATTGGGGCAGGTAGCGTTCTCCTGGCATCCACCAAACCCAGATTCGTCCGTCAGACTGCCAGATGGTGAAGCGTGATTCATCACTCCAGAGAACGTATTTCCACTGGTCCAGAGTCCAATGGCGGTGAGCTTTACGCCACTCCAGCCGAGTTTGGCATTGCGAACAGTTATTGTGCTGATGTTGCTTCCAGAGCCAGTTTGGAACTCAGTAGTGAGTGTTGCAACTGAGGACAGACGATTTTTACGTGCTACACGCTTCAGCACTCCGCGGTCCTGTTCTGTGAGCTTGGGTGGCTTACCACTTAGCGGCTGAGCCATTGATTCTCCTAGACAATTCCACTTCACAATAACAGCACTTACAGTTGACCGGGGCAGCTCTAGCAGGGCAGAAATTTGACGAACTGACTTGTTGGAAAGGTGGCATCCTATGACAGTGCCACGTTGAAAGTCACTGAGCTCTTCAGTAAAGCCATTCTACTGCCAGTGTTTGTCTATGGAGATTGCATGGCTGTGTGCTCGATTTTATACACCTGTAAGCAACGGGTGTGGCTAAAATAGCCAAATCCACTCATTTGAAGGGGTGTCCACATACTTTTGTATATATAATGTATTAGCATGTTTACCAGCACCTGTAACTTGAGTCTGATAATTATCTGTACAAAACAGTTAATCTGATAATACTTGTTGAGCTAATTGAGCTCAGGCATAGCTGCGGGAAGTAGGGATGCTGAGGGTGCTGCAGCACCCCCTGAAAAATCATAATACCATTTTTTTTCACTAAAGTAGTGCACTGGGCCTTTACTAGTTTTAGCGGACAGATATAGACATCTGTACCAGTGGCAAAAAAGGTAGTTGTATAATTAAGAACAGTATCTTGCAGGATTCAATAGTTTGAATTGTAAAAGTTGTTGCCCTGTCCCTTTCTCTGCGATTAAGAGGTGAAAATAGACCAAATTATTAGCGTGAGGCACATGGGCTAATAACAGCTTACTACACAACATACACTTAGGATTACTTTCTTAGTATGAGAGATTTATTATTTTTATAATTGATGGGATGACTAACTTAGAAAGAATGCATTCTTGACTGGGCTAATGTAGGTTGTGTCACCTGGCAAGCTGTGATTGATGTGAAGATCTGTTTTAGGGGATAAAATTAGATAAGGATTTGTGTCTCCAAATGCTAGACTATACTGGTTCTTTGTGATCTGTGAACCATCCTTGGACGTAGGAATGGTGTCTAGGGGAGCTGGCTCTTCTCACTATGACAGGTTGTTATGATAAACGTATGCCTGGTAACAGAAGAGGCGGGGAACAGCCAGTGCGCCAACGGATAGGCTGAGTAAGTCTAAACCACGCTCAAGTCTCTACTCTGATTGGCCAGCAGAGAGGTGGGAAACTCTCTCTGTAAGAGTATTTGAAGAACAATCTGAAACAATGGATTAGTTCTCTGAAGTGCCCCCGCGAGGTATTTCAAAGAGCCCGTATATACGAAACATCGTATTTACCATTGAAGGTTTTTGCATTAATTAAAATAACTAGTATATCTTAGAAGTCGTGTTGACCTCTTTTGTTCCTAATGCCAGATTTGAATTGACGCAACTTTGACATTAGCTACAGTATACATATCTCCCTGGCATATTACATCATTTATGCAGCAGCATATAAGACATTTTTGGACTCACTTTGTTGTGATGTGCTCACTTGAACAGGAAGGTGGCGCGGCGGTCCTTCGTTGGCAAATTTTGTCATCAAAGAAAGAGGCCGGATTTACAATTCTGAGTTGGATGACCGTTCAAAACGTATTTCTGAGCTCGTTTATTCCCGACCTCCCAGTTACAATGCATGCAGTTAGCCACTGTCAACGATTCCTTCCAAACCACTCATTGTTGAATTTGTGATTTCCAACTTGTTGTGTAATGTTTATGTCCAATGGCCGATGAGCAACGATACGTTTTACCTATAATTTATCTTAATTATTTCTCTTCATATGACAAGGATTAAAAAGGATTTGCCAGTTGATTGTCGACTTGATTCATGATGATGACTGCTAGTTTAGATTATTTTGAAAGTAAGACGTTGACATGATCAGTCCAATTAAAGCTACTGTACATACACTGCTCAAAAAAATAAAAGGGAACACTTAAACAACACAATGTAACTCCTGAGTGGCGCAGTGGTCTAAGGCACTGCATCGCAGTGCTAACTGTGCCACTAGAGATCCTGGTTAGAATCCAGGCTCTGTCGCAGCCGGCCGCAACCGGGAGACTCATGGGCGGCGCACAATTGGCCCAGCGTCGTCCAGGGTAGGGGAGGGAATGGCCGGCAGGGATGTAGCTCAGTTGATAGAGCATGGCGTTTGCAATGCCAGGGTTGTGGGTTCGATTCCCACGGGGGGCCAGTATAAAATAAAAAATAAAATAAATATATATATGTATTCACTAACTGTAAGTCGCTCTGGATAAGAGCGTCTGCTAAATGACTAAAATGTAAGTCAATCACACTTCTGTGAAATCAAACTGTCCACTTAGGAAGCAACACTGATTGACAATAAATTTCACATGCTGTTGTGCAAATGGAATAGACAACAGGTGGAAATTATAGGCAATTAGCAAGACACCCCCAATAAAGAAGTGGTTCTGCAGGTGGTGACCACAGACCACTTCTCAGTTCCTATGCTTCCTGGCTGATGTTTTGGTCACTTTTGAATGCTGGCGGTGCTTTCACTCTAGTGGTAGCATGAGACGGAGTCTACAACCCACACAAGTGGCTCAGGTAGTGCAGCTCATCCAGGATGGCACATCAATGCGAGCTGTGGTAAGAAGGTTTGCTGTGTCTGTCGGCGTAGTGTCCAGAGCATGGAGGCGCTACCAGGAGACAGGCCAGTACATCAGGAGACGTGGAGGAGGCCGTAGGGAGGGCAACAACCCAGCAGCAGGACCGCTACCTCCGCCTTTGTGCAAGGAGGAGCAGGAGGAGCACTGCCAGAGCCCTGCAAAATGACCTCCAGCAGGCCACAAATGTGCATGTGTCTGCTCAAACGGTCAGAAACAGACTCCATGAGGGTGGTATGAGGGCCCGACGTCCACAGGTGGGGGTTGTGCTACAGCCCAACACCGTGCAGGACCTTTGGCATTTGCCAGAGAACACCAAGATTGGCAAATTCGCCACTGGCGTCCTGTGCTCTTCACAGATGAAAGCAGGTTCACACTGAGCACATGTGACAGACGTGACAGAGTCTGGAAACGCCCGTGGAGAACGTTCTGCTGCCTGCAACATCCTCCAGCATGACCGGTTTGGCGGTGGGTCAGATGGTGTGGGTGGCATTTCTTTGGGGGCCGCACAGCCCTCCATGTGCTCGCTCAGAGGTAGCCTGACTGCCATTAAGTACCAAGATGAGATCCTCAGACCCCTTGTGAGACCATATGCTGGTGCGGTTGGCCCTGGGTTCCTCCTAATGCAAGACAATGCTAGACCTCATGTGGCTGGAGTGTGTCAGCAGTTCCTGCAAGAGGAAGGCACTGATGCTATGGACTGGCCCACCCGTTCCCCAGACCTGAATCCAATTGAGCACATCTGGGACATCATGTCTCGCTCCATCCACCAACGCCACGTTGCACCACAGACTGTCCAGGAGTTGGCGGATGCTTTAGTCCAGGTCTGGGAGAAGATCCCTCAGGAGACCATCCGCCACCTCATCAGGAGCATGCCCAGGCGTTGTAGGGAGGTTATACAGGCACGTGGAGGCCACACACACTACTGAGCCTCATTTTGACTTATTTTAAGGACATTACATCAAAGTTGAATCAGCCTGTAATGTGGTTTTCCACTTTAATTTTGAGGGTGACTCCAAATCCAGACCTCCATGGGTTGATACATTTGATTTCCATTGATCATTTTTGTGTGATTTTGTTGTCAGCACATTCAACTATGTAAAGAAAAAAGTATTTAATAAGATTATTTCATTCATTCAGATCTAGGATGTGTTGTTTAAGTGTTCCCTTTATTTTTTTGAGCAGTGTATAATGTGATTTGACGTAATTTTATCTGTGGCCAATGACCTTGAGCCTTCTTGGAAGGGCACTTCTAATGTAACTCTATGGCAGGCATTGTTTGCAAACTGATATGTGACACGCACTAATGCCAAAATAACATGCAAAACAAGCAAACCCCCCATAAAAATATATTTAATTTTTTTAAGTTGCTCAAAATGTGGGTCTCTACAGGTACAACCTAGATTCGAGCCAATGTCGAGCCAAAGTAGTTTAACATGTTATTACTCCAATCTCGTGAAAGTGACAAACCAACACGTTTTCAAACATTATATCGAAGAAATGCCTATAATTCAACAGCCTGCACATGCGCAGTTTGGCGCGAGAGACCGTTATTCCCGATGATGTGTTTCTAAGCATGAGATTTGCTATCCATAACATTGACATTTTTATTTATTTATTGCATTACACGAACATTGTACGAAAGAACATACAAATATCACACATAACAAAAAAGACCCCCCAAAAATGTATAAATAAACCCAGAGACACAAAAAAAGTATACTGAACAAAAATATAAACGCAACATGTAAAGTGTTGGTCCCATGTTTCATGAGCTGAAAAGAAAAGATTCCAGAAATGTTCCATATGCACAAAAAGCGTATTTCCCTCCAATTTTGTGCACAGATTTGTTTACATCCCTGTTAGTGAGCATTCCTCCTTTGCCAAAATGTTCCATCCACCTGACAGGTAATTCAACAAAATTACGTTGAACCAACGTGGATAGATGTTGAATTGACGTCTGTGCCCAGTGGGTTTTTCCTTTGCATAACGTAGAATACGTTAGGCCTGTTCAATATTTGGCATATGATGCGGTTTGGTCCTTGCCAGATTAGGCTACCAGTCTGTTTATGCAACTCATTGTCTCTCAGTAAACAGGTTTCCATTGACACAGGTTAATTCGACAAAAGCAATGTCGGCAAAAAAAAAAATGTTGGGATATGTACAATTAAAACTGCAGGTATGAATACATTTTCTAAAGATCGATAAAATATCAGTTCAACAGGGGTGTCATTTTCTTTTGCCAAACTTTTCTTTATTGCGACAAATGATGGAAACTGTGTTTTTCGAATAAATGATTGCCTAATCATTTTTAAGGTACGCGGGGCACGTGATGTCACGACTAACTACACTGAACAAAAATATAAACGCAACATGTAAAATGTTGGTCCCAAGTTTCATGAGCTGAAAGATGACATCCAAGCAATGTTCCATACACACAAAAAGCTTATTTCTCTCAAATGTTGTGCACAAAATTGTTTACATCCCCATTAGTGAGCATTTCTAATTTGCCAAGATAATCCATCCACCTGACAGGTGAGGCATATCAAGAAGTTGATTAACCAACATGATCATTACACAGGTGCACCTTGTGCTGGGAACAATAAAAGGACACTTTAAAATGTGCAGTTTTGTCACACAACAAACACAATGCCACAGATGTCTCAAATTGAGGGAGCTTGTAATTGGAATGCTGACTGCAGGAATGTCCACCAGACCTGTTGCCAGAGAATGTAATGTTAATTTCTCTACCATAAGCCGCCTCCAACGTCGTTTTAGAGAATTTGGCAGTACATCCAACCGACCTCACTACCGCAGACCACGTGTAACCATGCCAGCCCAGGACATCCACATCTGCCTTCTTCACCTGCGGGATCGTCTGAGACTAGCCACCTGGACAGCTGATGAAACTGAGAAGTATTTATGTCTGTAATGAAGCCCTTTTGTGGGGAAAAACTCATTCTGATTGGCTGGGCCTGGCTCCCCAGTGGGTGGGCATATGCTCTCCCAGGCCCATCCATGGCTGCGCCCCCTGCCCAGTCAAGTGAAATTCATAGATTAGGGCATAATTAATTTATTTCAAATGACTGATTTCCTTATGTGAACTGTAACTCAATAAAATAGCTGAAATTGTGGCATGTTGCGTTAATAATTTTGTTCAGTATATTACACTATAGACAAGTTACATTTTGACAAATATTGTAGACACTTCTTTGATAATTTCATATTCATATATTTTAGGGATGTTATATAATATTGTAAATCAATTAGAAAAATATTGAAAATATTTTTTTTACCCATGAACTTCATTTTATGGATGAAACATTTTCCCAATAAAATGAAAAAAATCCAAATGTATTGGCAGTCACTGTGCGTGTATGTAAAATTAAAAATAATACTGAATTTGGTCGTGCTTATAGGTTTACCCATCTTATCAGTAATATTTATTTTAATATCTGTCCAAATTTCACTATGCAAACAATCACAAAAGAAATGCTCTATAGTCTAATTTTCCAATTCACAAAAGCTACATTCATTTTCTACATTAAATACACATTTTGAAATAAGACTATTACAAGGATATCATCTGTGAAGGATCTTGTAAGAGACTTCTCCCACTTTATTAGTTATCAAATATTTATGTGGATTTCACATCAAATGAAGATGCCCACTGAAAAATTACAGCAGGGGTAAACTTCCTGTTAATAATTTATATATTCATGCCATTAAATTCTATACTATCGCTGTAACTTAGTGCATGTAATGAAAAGCTTGATCGATCCTTCAGTAAAGTAAGGATTCCATTGGGAATAGCTTTAATTAAAATGTAATATTCGTTATATAACATAACAAAGTTATATTTGGCTAATAATATCTGGCTAAGATTACCATTATCAGTTAAAAATTGACTAACCACGAAGATGTTATTGGCAAACCAATTATAAATAAGGTTTAATTTCTATATCTAATATCACTGTTGTTCCAAATAAAACATTTGTGTGGAGAGAAGTTGTGCTTGTATAACAAGGACCAGCACATTAGAGCTTGTTTATGAAATGTTGCTAATTTAACAGCAAGTTTACCCACAGCATAAGGGCATTGGAGTAAAAAATGTACCCCCCCCCCCAATTTTCTGGGAAATAACATGTAGTATCATATTCCAGAATCTATACGTTTTTTTGAGATACCTCTTAATCCAGTTCACTTTTGTTGTCTGATTAAACAACGATCGCCTACAAGTGTGATCGGGGATTTTTCTTGGATAAACTGTTTTAGCCTATCTTCATACTGTACGGTCTTTGGTTCTCAACTAGGGCTAATGCAACCACTTCACCTCGAGCATGCTAGCTAACTCACTTGTACAGCAATCATACATACAAAAACTCATCACAGGAAGCCCTCAATATCTAACAGGTAGGCTACCGTACACACATACATAGTGAACTCGTACACATTGTAAATAGATACATAGATTGCACTATTTCAGAACGTGACCTACCGCTTGCATAGAATTATCAGACTGGGAAGAATTCGACGTTCGCAATCGGAACAGCCTAGAAACACGCCACTTCGATACAGCTGCGACCGAAAATGACTTTTTCGTAGCAGGTTAGGAGAATTTACGAAGCATGTTAGGAGGATTAGTTTAAAGTTAGGTAAAAGGTTAGGGTTAGCTAAAATGGTTTCCTAACTTCTTATGAAAATCACTTCAGGCGAAGTGGCCTGTTTTTAGAGAGCCCGTTCGCAATCTCCCCATATCTGCAAGCATGACCAATGGCATAACATCTTATTGATATGTAAATTCAACCAACCAATAGGAATACATCAACATTTAATACAGATTTCTGCAGAGGCAAGTGGAATCATAACCAACCTCTTAGATAAGCTTATTAACCAAATATGTTTTATAACTAACCCAAGATAGACCAGAGCCTGTCTTTTCCAATGGGAGTAAATTAATCCTAGTGGGCAGAACAAGCAAGGGCAGAGCCAAGCTGCTCCAGTTTCCACTCTTCTGCCTGCGGCTATGGATCCCTGACCTGTTCACCGGACGTGCTACCTGGTCCCAGACCTGCTGTTTTCAACTCTCTCTCTCTACCACACCTGCTATTTCAACCTCTAAATGCCCGGCTATGTAAAGCCAAGTGACATTTACTCCTGATGTACTGACCTGTTGCAACCTCTACAACCACTGTGATTATTATTTGACCCTGCTGGTTATCTATGAAGGTTTGAACATCTTGGAGAAAAATCTGGTTTAATGGCCATGTACTGTTATAATCTCCACCGGCACAGCCAGAAGGGGAGCTGGCCACCCCTCAGAGCCTGGTTCCTCTCTAGGTTTCTGCCTTTCTAGGGAGTTTTTCCTAGCCACCGTGCTTCTACATCTGCATTGCTTGCTGTTTGGGGTTTTAGGCTGGGTTTCTTTATAGCACTTTGTGACTTCTGCTGATGTAAAAAGGGCTTTATAAAAATAAAAACAATTTGATTGAAAAATATATATATATATATTTGATTGATTTATTCCAATACATTTCAGAATTCCAAAAAACATGTTTATGAAGCTAGCTATGTTTTATAGGCTCCTCACTACGAAACTAAGCCAATTTGCCAACGCAAAAATCAATGTCTATATATATATATATACACAGTACCAGTAAAAAGTTTGGACACACCTACTCATTCAAGGGTTTTTCTTTATATTT
>NW_025539294.1:0-13726 GCF_020615455.1 Coregonus clupeaformis
AGACAGATACAGTGGGGAGAACAAGTATTTGATACACTGCCGATTTTGCAGGTTTTCCTAATTACAAAGCATGTAGAGGTCTGTATTTTTATCATAGGTACACTTCAACTGTGAGAGACGGAATCTAAAACAAAAATCCAGAAAATCACATTGTATGATTTTTAAGTAATTAATTTGCATTTTATTGCATGACATAAGTATTTGATCACCTACCAACCAGTAAGAATTCGGCTCTCACATACCTGTTAGTTTTCTTTAAGAAGCCCTCCTGTTCTCCACTCTTTACCTGTATTAACTGCACCTGTTTGAACTCGTTACCTGTATAAAGACACCTGTCCACACACTCAATCAAACAGACTCCAACCTCTCCACAATGGCCAAGACCAGAGAGCTGTGTAAGGACATCAGGGATAAAATTGTAGACCTGCACAAGGCTGGGATGGGCTACAGGACAATAGGCAAGCAGCTTGGTGAGAAGGCAACAACTGTTGGCGCAATTATTAGAAAATGGAAGAAGTTCAAGATGACGGTCAATCACCCTAGGTCTGGGGCTCCATGCAAGATCTCACCTCGTGGGGCATCAATTATCATGAGGAAGGTTAGGGATCAGCCCAGAACTACACGGCAGGACCTGGTCAATGACCTGAAGAGAGCTGGGACCACAGTCTCAAAGAAAACCATTAGTAACACACTACGCCGTCATGGATTAAAATCCTGCAGCGCACTCAAGGTCCCCCTGCTCAAGCCAGCGCATGTCCAGGCCCGTCTGAAGTTTGCCAATGACCATCTGGATGATCCAGAGGAGGAATGGGAGAAGGTCATGTGGTCTGATGAGACAAAAATAGAGCTTTTTGGTCTAAACTCCACTCGCGTGTTTGGAGGAAGAAGAAGGATGAGTACAACCCCAAGAACACCATCCCAACCGTGAAGCATGGAGGTGGAAACATCATTCTTTGGGGATGCTTTTCTGCAAAGGGGACAGGACGACTGCAATCAGAAGGGGAGGGGATGGATGGGGCCATGTATCGCGAGATCTTGGCCAACAACCTCCTTCCCCTCAGTAAGAGCATTGAAGATGGGTCGTGGCTGGGTCTTCCAGCATGACAATGACCCCGAAACACACAGCCAGGGCAACTAAGGAGTGGCTCCGTAAGAAGCATCTCAAGGTCCTGGGTGGCTTAGCCAGTCTCCAGACCTGAACCCAATAGAAAATCCTTGGAGGGAGCTGAAAGTCCGTATTGCCCAGCGACAGCCCCGAAACCTGAAGGATCTGGAGAAGGTCTGTATGGAGGAGTGGGCCAAAATCCCTGCTGCAGTGTGTGCAAACCTGGTCAAGACCTACAGGAAACGTATGATCTCTGTAATTGCAAACAAAGGTTCTCTGTACCAAATATTAAGTTCTGCTTTTCTGATGTATCAAATACTTATGTCATGCAATAAAATGCAAATTAATTACTTAAAAATCATACAATGTGATTTTCTGGATTTTTGTTTTAGATTCCGTCTCTCACAGTTGAAGTGTACCTATGATAAAAATTACAGACCTCTACATGCATTGTAAGTAGGAAAACCTGCAAAATCGGCAGTGTATCAAATACTTGTTCTCCCCACTGTATATGGCTAGATAGATACATTGATAGCTACATTGATAGATACTGTAGTAGATACAGGGAGATTGATAGATAGAGCTAAATATTCGGTCAACCTTGTGAACAAGAAATACTTGCTACTAGGAAACAATTTCCCTATCAGTTGTCAGTAGTTCCGATGTGGATGTGGTGGAGGAGTCAGGCGCAGGACACAGAGGATACGTCCAAAAGACTTTAATAGTCCAAAGAGCAACAAACAAAACACGACCTCGAAAACAGACGGAGGCGAGGCAATTACGCAAACACGCGTAAACAATAATCCCAAACATAGACAGAGTGCAGACACGCAGCTCTGCACGACAGGCAGAAAATAACAATACACAATCAGACTAATGCAAAACAAGGAACTTATAAGACAAGTAATCAACACACAAATGGACACAGGTGTAAAAGACAGACAAAAGCAATCACACTACGAAACATAGAGCGGTGGTAGCTAGTACTCCGGGGACGGCGAACGCCGAAGCCTGCTCGAACCAGGAGGGGAGGAGCAGTCTCGGCAGAATCGTGACAGTACCCCCCTTGACGCGCGGCTCCGCCGTGCGCCGACCCGGCCTCGGGACGGCCAGGAGGACGCGGACCCGGACGCGTGGGATGCCCACGGTGGAAATCAGTCAGGAGGGATGGATCGAGGATGTCCCTCCTGGGCACCCAGCACCGTTCCTCCGGACCGCACCCCTCCCACTCCACGAGATACTGGAGACCACTCATCCGGCGTCTCGAGTCCAAGATGGTCCGGACCTTGTATGCCGGGGCCCCCTCGATGTCCAAAGGGGCGGAGGGGTCTCTCCTATCTCATCTTCTTGGATGGGCCAGCTACCACCGGCCTGAGAAGAGACACATGGAACGCAGGGGTTAATATTTTTGTACTCTATAGGCAGTTGTAACCTGTAACACACCTCGTTCAATCTTCTCAGGGGACTTTGAAGGGCCCCACAAACTGCCGACCCAGCTTCCGGCAGGCAGGCGGAGGGGCAGGTTTCGAGTCGAGAGCCAGACTCGATCTCCCGGTGCGTACACCGGTCCCTCACTGCGGTGGCGATCGGGCGCTCGCCTTTTGTTGACGGATGGCACGCTGCAGATGGACATGGGCAGCGTCCCCACGTCTCCTCCGAGCGCCGAATCCACTCGTCCACCGCAGGGGGCCTCGATCTGGCTCTCGTGCCATGGTGCCAGGACCGGCTGATAACCTAAAACACACTGGAAAGGTGTTAAATTGGTGGAGGAGTGGCGGAGAGAGTTCTGGGCCATCTCTGCCCAGGGGATGAACCTAGACCACTCCTCCGGCCGGTTCCGGCAATAGGACCTCAAAACCTACCCACATCCTGGTTGACACGTTCCACCTGCCCATTGCTCTCTGGGTGGTACCCGAGGTAAGGCTTACCGAGACCCCAATCGTTCCATGAACGCCCCCAAACTCTGGAGGTGAACTGGGGACCCTCGGTCAGACACAATATCCTCGGGGACCCCATAGTGCCGGAACACATGGGTAAATAGGGCCTCAGCGGTTTGTAGGGCAGTAGGGAGACCCGGCATTGGAAGGAGATGACAGGCCTTGGAAAACCCGATCCACAACGACCAAAATGGTGGTATTCCCCTGGGAGGGGGGGGTAGGTCGGTTACAATATCCACCGATAGGTGGGACCATGGTCGTTGTGGAACGGGCAGGGGATGTAACTTACCCTGGGCAAATGTCCTAGGCGCCTTACACTGGGCACACACCGAGCAGGAGGAGACATAAACCCTCACATCCTTAGCTAACGTTGGCCACCAGTATTTCATGCTAAGACAGTGCACGGTCCGGCCAATACCTGGATGTCCAGAGGAGGTGATGTATGAGCCCAATAAATAAGACGATCACGAACCTCGAGCGGAACGTGACGTCCGCCCCACAGGACACTCGGGGGAGTAGGGTTGGTACGCAGTGCCCGCCGATTTCCCGATCGACCTCCCATACCACCGGAGCACCAAACAAGACTCCGGCAGTATGGAAGTAGGCTCGTTGGACCTCTCCTCTGTGTCATACCGCCGGGACAGGGTGTCTGCCTTACCATTCTGGGACCCTGGGATGTATGTGATCTTAAAAACAAACCGGGTTAGGAACATGTTCCACCTAGCCTGACGAGGGTTCATTCTCCTAGCTGCCCGGATGTACTCCAGGTTACGGTGATCAGTCAGAATGAGGAAAGGGTGTTGAGCCCCTCAAGCCAATGCCTCCACACCTTTAGGGCCTGGACTACGGCCAACAGCTCCCTGTCCCTAACGTCATAGTTGCGCTCCGCCGAGCTGAGCTTCTTGGAGTAGAAGCGCACAGGGGGGCGGATTTTAGGTGGCGTGCCGGACCGTTGTGACAGGACTGCCCTTACCCGGTCTCGGACGCGTCTACCTCTACTTGGAATGGTAAAGAGGATCCGGATGCGCCAGCACCGGGGCCGAGGTGAACAGGTTCTTCAGTTTGACAAATGCCCTGTCCGCCTCAGCCGACCACTGCAAACGAACCGGACCCCCTTTAACAGGGACGTAATGGGAGCTGCAACTTGTCCAAAACCCCGAATAAACCTCCGGTAGTAATTAGCAAAACCCAAGAACTGCTGCACCTCTTTTTACAGTGGTTGGAGTTTGCCAATTACGCACCGGCCGTACACGGTCTACCTCTATCTCCACACCAGACGCGGACAACCGATAACCCAAAAAAGGAGACTGACTCCTGGAAGAACAGGCATTTCTCTGCCTTGACATACAAGTCATGCTCAACAGTCTTCTCAACACTCTCGCGCACCAGGGCTACATGCTCGGCTCGTGTAGAAGAGTACACTAGGATGTCGGTCGATGTACACTACTACACCCCCTGCCCATGCATGTCCCGGAAAATCTCGTCAACAAAGGATTGGAAGACTGAAGGAGCATTCATTAACCCGTATGGCATGACGAGATACCGTAATGACCCGAGGTGGTGCTAAATGCTGTTTTCCATTAATCCCCCTCCCTAATGCGCACCAGATTGTACGCGCTCCTGAGATCCAACTTTGTGAAGAACTGCGCTCCGCGTAACGATTCCGTCATAGTCGCAATCAGTGGAAGTGGGTAACTGTATAACTGTGATCTGATTGAGACTACGGTAATCAATACACGGGGCGCAATCCCCATCCTTCTTCTTCACAAAGAAGAAACTCGAGGAAACCGGGGAAGTGGAGGACCGTATGTATCCTCTGTGCAAGGACTCGGCTATGTAAGTCTCCATTGCCGCTGTCTCCTCTTGAGACAGGGGATACACACGACTCCGTGGAAGAGCCGCTCCTGTTTGAAGATTTATCGCACAGTCCCCCTGTCTATGAGGAGGTAGCCGTGTTGGCCTCGATTTGCTGGGAACACAAGTTAAGTCCTCATACTCAGGGGGGAACTGCGCAGTGCGGGCACTTAGTTCGGACTCTCTACCGAGGTCGCCCACGGAAACACCTAGACATCTCCCCTACACACTGGGCAGACCACTCCATAAGAGCCCTCTGTTGCCACGCAATGGTAGGATCATGGGTGCTTAACCAGGGAAGCCCCAACACCACGGGTACGCAGGAGAGTCAATCAGATAAAACTGAATGATCTCCTCATGACCCCCTGCGCCGTCATCGTCAGTGGTGCTGTGACCTCCCTGATCAGGCCCGACCCAACGGCCGGCTGTCTAAGGCGTGGACAGGAAATGGAGCTTCTACCGGCCGAAGGGGAATTCCTAACCTACAACAAAATGCCGATCAATAAAGTTCCCAGCTGCGCCTGAATCTACTAGCGCCTTATGCTGGGAATGAGGTGCCACCTGTGGAAATCTCACAGGAATACTCATGTGACCAACAGAAAGCTCTCTGGGTAAGTGGGGCGCCTACTCACCTGAAATGACTCCCCAGTGCGTGACCTGTTGTCCCCTCTCCCAGGAGACCCTCCCCAGCACCTGGCCGCGGTGTGTCCTCCACGACCACAGTTGGTGCAGGGATGGCCCCCCTCGGGTTCTCCTCCTCCTCTCTCTAGCGCCAGCACCCCCGAGCTCCATGGGAATCGGCTCGGAGGTGCTGGAGGGTGGAATGGACGACCCCCACTCGGGACGTCCGCGGGTAGCCAGCAGGGTGTCTAGGACGGATGGAAATGTCCACCAACTGGTCGAACGACAGGTTGGTGTCCCTGCAGGCCAGCTCACGACGAACGTCCTCTCGTAGGCTGCACCGGTAGTGGTCGATGAGGGCCCTCTCATTCCACCCGCATCCGCCGCTAGCGTCCGGAACTCCAGTGCGAACTCCTGTGCGCTCCTCTTCCCCTGTCGGAGGTGGAACAGACGCTCTCCCACCGCTTTCCCCTCAGGTGGATGATCGAAGACAGCCCTGAAGCGGCGGGAGAACTCAGCGTAGGTGATGGTAGCGGCGTCTATTCCCCTCCATTCGGCGTTGGCCCACTCCAACGCCTTGCCGGATAGACAGGAGATGAGGGTGGAGACGCTCTCGTATCCCGAGGGCGCCGGGTGTATGGTGGCCAGGTAGAGTTCCACCTGCAGGAGGAATCCCTGACACCCGGCTGCAGAACCGTCATATGCCCTCGGGAGCGAGAGCCGAATGCCACTGGGTTCCGGTGCTGAGAGAGGAGGACTGGCCGTTGGTGATGGGATGGTGTAAGAGTGCGTGGGCTACCTCTCGAGTCACCAACCGGCGCGAGAGTGTTGGACACCTCGTCCCATGGCGGCTCCAAGTTGCCGGATCATGGTGTCTTGGTAGCTGATCCGGTCTTCCAGGGATTCGGGTGCCGCCGCTGTTCCTGCTGACTCCATAGTTTAGGTGTGTTGTTCTGTCAGTAGTTCCGATGTGGATGTGGTGGAGGAGTCAGGCGCAGGACACAGAGGTTACGTCCAAAAGACTTTAATAGTCCAAAGAGCAACAAACAAAAACACGACCTCGAAAACAGACGGAGGCAGGCAATTACGCAAACACGCGTAAACAATAATCCCAAACATAGACAGAGTGCAGACACGCAGCTCTGCACGACAGGCAGAAAATAACAACACACAATCAGACTAATGCAAAACAAGGAACTTATAAGACAAGTAATCAACACACAAATGGACACAGGTGTAAAAGACAGACAAAAGCAATCACACTACGAAACATAGAGCGGTGGTAGCTAGTACTCTGGGGACGGCGAACGCCGAAGCCTGCCCGAACCAGGAGGAGGAGCAGTCTCGGCAGAATCCGTGACATCAGTGGCGTGTATTCATGGGTGCCAAGGGAAGCCAGGCTTCCCCCAAAACATTGACCAATAAAAAAAGAAAGAAACGTATAAAGTAATTTTGCCTCTCTGTGTTTCATAATTGTCCTTAAAATTTCGCAAGTGGCGGAATGTATCTCACCAGAGAAAGCATCAGAGTGTAGCCCATCTAGCTGATGCTGTTGAATTCAAAAGCAAGGGAAGCCAGCGATCATTTGGCATCTCTTGATCATTTAAAAAAGAAAGAATAGTCAATCAGCGTTGAACTAAACTGAATGAGCTCAACTGTAAATGGTCCTGGTGCACCCAAAAAAAAAGGGTAAAGGGAAGCCAGTTTGGATTTGGCTTCACACCAGTCACATCAAATCAAAGCAAAACGTAATTGACAGAAAAAATTTGAATTGTTGCATCTCGTTGTGTCATTGTCCTCCTGTGGCTAGCTAGTTAACTAAAAGCAGCCCTTTCCTAAATGAGCCATGGACGGAGATAGGGATTTGGACTTTGTGTGGACCACCCACACACAAAAATGTATGCACGCATGACTGTAAGTCGCTTTGGATAAAAGCGTCTGCTAAATGGCATATTATTATATTATTATTATTATGTAGCGGCCAATAATTGTAATGGCGATTCTGATCCAACCATACATTCATACATTGTGCCCCTGGCCTGACAGGATGAAAGTTCAATATGTAGCTAGATGTAGTAGGCTAACATTAACTAGCTAGCTGGCTCATTGTTGCCCATGAAAGTAAGTTAGGCTAGTTAGCAAGCCTTTTAGTCAGGTAGCATAGCCTAGGACAACAAAAACTAAAAGCGTTTAGGCAACATGAAAGAGAGGATGGTATTGGCGTTCCTCCACAAGTAGGGGGAGTCAACATGTTTTTTCTTCTTGCACACACATACATACACACACACACACACATACACACACACACACACACACACACACACACACACACACACACACACACACACACACACACACATACACACAAATAAATCAGTACCATAAACAGCCACATGATACTTAGCTTACATTGATTGGACTAAATTGTTCTTGGTATCTTTAAGTTGTCACTGTATTAAACTAAGGCATAGGTGATTTTATGATGTTGAAATGTTAAAGTTGAAATGGTGCTGTGGAATGACGTTAGTGGAGGCAGGTAACTCTCCGTGGTTACAAATCAATAGTTGTTTAGTAGTCCAAAAATGTCGGAAACATAACTTGCTTGACCATGCTGTAGGTCATGTAACTGTTTGTTACATGCAAAATGCTTTGTGGACTTCACCAGACAGATGCTGTCCGCTGTGTGACTGTTGTCTTCTTGTTGTCTTTGTCTTATATATCAAGGTGGCTTATGAACTAACGGGTTATAGAGCAGCAAACAACGCAATTATCACAACACATGTAATATGGCTTTTTTCCTGGCTTGGCTTCCCCATTGATTTTACCCACGCACCGCTACTTTTATTTCTCTCTCTCTCTCGCTCTCTCTGTGTCTCTCTCTCTCTCTCTCTCTCTCTCTCTCTCTCTCTCTCTCTCTCTCTCTCTCTCTCTCTCTGTGTCTCTCTGTGTCTCTCTCTCTCTCTGTGTCTCTCTCTCTCTCTCTCTCTCTCTCGCTCTCTCTGTGTCTCTCTCTCGCTCTCTGTGTCTCTGTGTCTCTCTCTCTCTCTCTCTCTCTCTCTCTCTCTCTCTCTCTCTCTCTCTCTCTCTCTCTCTCTCTCTCTCTCTCTCTGATCTCTCTCTGTGTGTCTCTCTCTCTCTCTGTATGTTCTCTCTCTCTCTCTCTCTCTCTGTCTCTCTCTCTCTCTCTGTATCCTTCTCTCTCTTTTCTCTCTCTCTCTCTCTCTCTCTCTCTCTTCTCTGTCTCTCTCTCTCTCTCTCTCTCTCTCTCTCTCTCTCTCTCTCTCTCTCTCTCTCTCTCTCTCTGTGTGTGTCTCTCTCTGTGTCTCTCTCTCTCTCTCTCTCTCTCTCTCTCTCTCTCAAACCCCCAGGATAAGTGAGTGAAATCCACAGTGTTCATCCCCACTCCCTATCCTTACCACTGCACACTTGACTCGTAAATCCTGAGCGTGAACCGCTCCTTTAAGTGGTGAAAATTCTGATACACTCTATCAACAAGCCTTATCCCTCTTTCTCACCACACGTTCCCACTGCTCATCCTACTATTGCTTTAGGGAGGAAGAGAGGGCCAAGTCTCATGTCTGTAGGGTGGCTTTGGTTTAGGTATGTGCGGTGTGGGGAGGAGGCTGGTTGGAGGAGCTATGAGGGAACAGGCTCATTGTAATGACTGGAATGGAAAAATGGAACAGAGTTGAACGTGTGGTTTGATGTGTTTGACACAATTTATTTTATTCCATTCCAGCCATTACAATGAGCCCGATCTCTAGCTCCTCCCACCAGCCTCCCCTGCACTGCACATACCTAAACAAAGCCACCCTACATACATGAGACATGGGAGAAACTCCTATAGGTCCTCCCACCCAGCCTTCTCTGGTGTGGCGGCTTACCACGGCTGTAGCGGCCCATGGGGAGGCATGACGTGACACAGTGATGGAACACCCTGCATTGCAGAGGTGCAGGGGCCACCAGCCTCAGCCACGCCCCTGGGGACGGCCACGCATAACATTAGCAGGCAGGGGATCAACAATGACTTTACAGGCCCACTCTAATGATACCTGCAGGGCAGGAGGGCAGGGGCCTTGGGGCATGGGCTGGGAGTAAGGTGCACTCATGAATACACGTGAGGACAGTGTGTGTACTGTTGTGTGTGTGTGTGTGTGTGTGTGTGTGTGTGTGTGTGTGTGTGTGTGTGTGTGTGTGTGTGTGTGTGTGTGTGTGTGGTTGTGTGTAGGCTCTACGTGTATCCATCTGCATATATTTGTGTGTGTATATAATTCAGTAGTGTGTGTGTGTGTGCTTGTATTTGAAGGAATATGTGTGTATGTGAGTTGTCGCGTGTGTAGGGTGAATGTGAATGTGTACGTCTGTGTTTTTGCATGCATCTATGTGTGTGAGTAAGTGTGTGTGTTTTTCCATGCATGTGTGAGTGAGGTTGTATATGTATGTGTGAGTGTGTGCTGGGAGGACAGAGCAGAGCATAGTGGGTGAGGAGTATGTCAGATGAAGGACACAGAGCAGATGGTTGAGCGGGTTCATCTGAATGCCTTGCAGTGTTTCTGCTTCTCCAGGCCGTTTGTTTTTCCACTGCAGCAGGGCCAGCCAGACAGCCAGGCAGTATCCCTCACAGCTCGGCTTACTGAGACAAACCTCCACAGCACCAGGAGACACAGTAGGACCCAGTCAGACTACATACTGTAGTGCCAGAAGCCTTTAGCCATATGTACATTCATACGAGATAAAAGCTAGGAAGAATCACGGTGGCTGCTATCATTTAATCTGTAGCTGCTATCTATTTACGCCATGCACGTAAACAGCTGTACACGTGCCATCATCATCCTCATATACAACACTGGTATAATAAGCAAATGTGTAGCTCTGTAGATCTAAATTACACACAATCCTCGGACACAAATACTTGCATTGTCTCCCAGTTCACAGTAAATCACACCCCTACAGACACACAGAATAGTCAGACATAACTGGTGTCTGATGATGAATGACTGTAGGCAGACACGTCTTGTAGCAGGTCACAGAGTTAGAATACCCATTGACTCCATAGAGAGGAAAAACTCAAATGTTCTGTTCATTAGCCGTTTAATCTTCAATCTTTTTCCCCTGCAAAGCTAAATTGAAGTGCCATTCTTTGTGTCCTTTGCAGAGACAAAGCACTGTATCCCCCCCCCTCTCCTCCCTCCTTCCTGTCATTGTGAGGTGTGCATCTCCTGTTCTGACCAACGGACCCCCTCCCTCGCTGTGCCCCCTTCCCTAAACCCCGGAGGCGACATCTGCCGGGACTTGTGCGCTCTGCTGGTTCCAGATGCACCGCGCCACAACACCAGAGCGCTCATTTACTGTTCCATCATCCTCTCCCAATCATCTCCAATCTCCCCTGTGCAACGTGTAAGAGCCTCTTTTCATTTGAATACATAATTAGCCGCCCGAGCACTCTGAGCTTCACTAATTTTTTGAGACAAAAAGGATCGAGGAGACCAGAGAGTGAGGGAGAGAGAGGGGTGTGTGTGTGGGGGAGGAGAGTGAGGCAAAAAAATAAAATAGCATTCTAATTTGGAGGAGAGGGGATGGAGGGAGTATTTTCCATGTGCAGTTTGGTGCATCTCCTCCTGTCTTCTTTGTCTACCCTCTTTCTTCCTTTGTTCTATCTCTCTTTCTGTCTGTCTTTCTGTTTTCAGACACATACTGTAGCTAACTGTGTAAAGGAGGAGATGTGAGTAGGGTTATGTCCAGACCTTTTTCTGGTCAACCCACCCGGGCCTCTCATCTCAGAGTGTGTTTATTGTATCTGTACTGCAGCCCTTTGGGGGCATTTGTGCCACCCCAGCCAAAATAAAACACACTCCAGGACAATAAATCACTACTCTGAATGAGCGGTGCAGCCAGCTGAGACACTGCACTTACAACACACACACACACACACACACACACACACACACACACACACACACACACAAACAAACACACACACACACACACATAGACACACACAGATACACACACACACAAACACACACACACACACACACAGACACACACACACACACACACACACACACACACAGACAACACACACACACACACACACAGACACACACACACACACACACACACACACACAGACAACACACACACACACACAGACACACAGACACACACACACAGACACACAGACACACACACACAGACACACAAACACACACAGACAAACACACACACACACACACACACACACACACACACACACACACACACACACACACACACACACACAGACAGACACACACAGACACACACACACACACACACACATAGACACACACAGACACACACACACACAAACACACACACACACACAGGAAACCACCACCACCACCAACACAAAGACACAACGCCACCAATAAACAAACACACTCACAGATCACTACTACATTACACACCACACACACACACAGTACAGTACACACAGACAAAGGCAGCAGTTCATAGTACTGTAATATCTATAAATCAGATCTTCAATATTACTTTGCCATTTCATATTTGAATGTGTCTAATACATTTAAAAAAAAAAGAATAATTATATGGTTGAACATAATTTTACGACGACAAGGATTGAGAGGTTATTGTTATTTTTATCACATGAAAACATCTAGTCATCTCTAGTGTTTATTTATTTCAAATGAGTTTGAGGAATGACTGCGGTCGATAGCTGTCACATGACAGAACTCTAACGTAATGAACTATTATGTAAATATTTTCACCATTTGCAGGCTCATTTTGATTAAAAAGGTTTACATAGAGCCCTCATACAGTATATATAGATAACCATGTTCAAGAGAAACATAGAATCAAGTACTGTCCATTCCTTATCCTAAAGATACTGCATATCTAATGAGGTACCTCTGTGTTAAAGAGTGACAGCAGACAGAGAACCTCTGCTGTGTAAGAAATATTTCCACCAACTGTGTGTGTGTGTGTGTGTCTGTGTGCTGCGTCTCACTTCCTCTCTGGTCTCCTACAAACCTACACCGCTGTCAGTCAGCCGGGAGCCAATTGGGCGCTTTTGATCCTATTAGGGTGCGTGCCAAATCAACACTTTCCTTCATTAAGGGCAGACTTACCCGCTAACCACGTGCCCGCCCGCCCAACTCCCGGTGCTGTGCCAGTCAAGCCCTCACAGGTGCTTACCTCTCCTGCCACTATCCCTAAGGGGCACCTCTGCCCTCTGTGTGATATGGGGCAGATCCAGCATCAACACTAAGAAGTCCTATATATGGCCTCTCTCTCAGTGATAACAGTAATAACAACAACATGCATAGGTAATCCACCATCCCCAACGAAACATGATTACATGTTCTAACCTCCCCTCCCATTACATCACGGTCTCAGGCCTCATTCCACTATATAGTATACATTAATGAGCATGACTGCCGCATTCTGTACATTGGCAACGTAGACACCAATCACAGTCAGACATGCTGATGAGTTGAATATTGTAGGTAGGTAGAGACAGCTTGAAGTGTGGGGAATGTCCAACATGAATATAGTAGTACCAGGAAGTCCAGCAGTGCTTCTCATTGTTTCTCAATGAGTGAGTTGAGCTCATTTATCATGTATTGACTGGATGGTATCTATGGAGCATAGTATTCTGACAGTTCTGACTCTGTTGTGTGTATGAATGCAAAAGCCCTGTCTGCATTGGCAGGTCACAGGTGGGCAGGGGGTCCAGCAGGGGGTGGGCGGGGGGTCAAGCAGGGTCAGGGCCAGTGGCTCAGGCAGAGGGTCCTCCAATTATAAGTAATCCCACAGAGAGGAGATAAAAGCTCCATCTTATTTACAAATGGCATGACTCTCCACATGACCCCTGACTCAGTTGGTGGATGTGTGGGATCTACAGTGCCAGTTTCATTACATTACACTGTCTGGCTTATTGAGCTGTGGACATCACTGCCAAAAAGAGGGATTTCGTCGGCTTGGTTTTTACATTTCACCCATCCATGCACACTGATTGTTTGCTGTCGTTAAAACGTTGTTTACTGTTTTTGTTTGTTTGTTGTTGTGGTCTCAACTTAGTGTTCAAATTAGAAGATAGTAGAAGATACAATGTTCGAATTTCTAAAAATATGGTTGTGCATCAGCAGTTTTTTTCTTGAAAGTGTCAGTCATGATAGTCACTCAATTAGCCCATGTCAGAATTATT
>NW_025539295.1:0-13726 GCF_020615455.1 Coregonus clupeaformis
CGATCCAGCCATCATCATAGACAAGAACAGGTGTGGGTTTCTCATGCCATATGACATAAGTGCAAGGCTACTTAAGGGCAAGGCTACCTTGGAGTATTTATAAATAATGACACTGGAGAGGTTGAGGGAGTAGAGGGTTCAGGAGTAAAACCATCAAAATAGAATTATTGTCAAATTGACTGTGTCATTAAAATGTACAGTGGGGAAAAAAGTATTTAGTCAGCCACCAATTGTGCAAGTTCTCCCACTTAAAAAGATGAGAGAGGCCTGTAATTTTCATCATAGGTACACGTCAACTATGACAGACAAAATGAGGAAAAAAAATCCAGAAAAAATCACATTGTAGGATTTTTAATGAATTTATTGGCATATGATGGTGGAAAATAAGTATTTGGTCAATAACAAAAGTTTCTCAATACTTTGTTATATACCCTTTGTTGGCAATGACACAGGTCAAACGTTTTCTGTAAGTCTTCTACAAGGTTTTCACACACTGTTGCTGGTATTTTGGCCCATTCCTCCATGCAGATCTCCCTCTAGAGTAGTGATGTTTTGGGGGCTGTCGCTGAGCAACACAGACTTTTCAACTCCCCTCCAAAGATTTTCTATGGGGTTGAGATCTGAGACGGGCTAAGCCCTCCAGGATCTTGAAATGCTTCTTACGAAGCCACTCCTTACGTTGCGGGCGGTGTGTTTGGGATCATTGTCATGCTGGAAAGACCCAGCCACGTTTCATCTTCAATGCCCTTGCTGATGGAAGGAGGGTTTCACTCAAATCTCACGATACATGGCCCCATTAATTCTTTCCTTTACACGGATCAGTCGTCCTGGTCCCTTTGCAGAAAAACAGCCCCAAAGCATGATGTTTCCAACCCCATGCTTCACAGTGTATGGTGTTCTTTGGATGCAACTCAGCATTCTTTGTCCTCCAAACATGACTGAGTTGAGTTTTTACCAAAAAGTTATATTTTGGTTTCATCTGACCATATGACATTCTCCCAATCCCTCTTCTGGATCATCCAAATGCACTTCAGACGGGCTTGGACATGTACTGGCTTAAGCAGGGGGGACACGTCTCGCACTGCAGGTTTGAGTCCCTGGCGGCGTAGTGTGTTACTGATGGTTGGCTTTGTTACTTTGGTCCCAGCCTCTGCAGGTCATTCACTACTGGGTCCCCCGTGTGGTTTCTGGGATTTTTGCTCACCGTTCTTGTGATCATTTTGACCCCACGGGGTGAGATCTTCGCGTGGAGCCCCAGATCGAGGGAGATTATCAGTGGTCTTGTATGTCTTCCATTTCCTAATAATTGCTCCACAGTTGATTTCTCCAAACCAAGCTGCTTACCTATTGCAGATTCAGTCTTCCCAGCCTGGTGCAGGTCTACAATTTTGTTTTTGGTGTCCTTTGACAGCTCTTTGGTCTTGGCCATTGTGAAGTTTGGAGTGTGACTGTTTGAGGTTGTGGACAGGTGTATTTTATACTGATAACAAGTTCAAACAGGTGCCATTAATACAGGTAACGAGTGGAGGACAGGAGCCTCTGAAAGAAGAAGTTACAGGTCTGTGAGAGCCCAGAAATCTTGCTTGTTTGTAGGTGACCAAATACTTATTTTCCACCACATAATTTGCAAATAAATTCATTAAAAAATCCTACAATGAGATTTTCTGGATTTTTTTTCCTCAATTTGTCTGTCATAGTTGACGTACCATGATGAAAATTACAGGCCTCTCTCATCTTTTTAAGTGGAGAACTTGCACAATTGGTGGCTGACTAAATACTTTTTTCCCCCACTGTATATAGTATGTATAAGCTGGAAGTAGAGGCCTAAGCTTTGTTGTTCACTAGTTTACTCCAATTAGGGGGAGGGATGGTGGGGTTGGAAAGTAATAAAGGAAAATAATTTCAAAAAAAGGATATGTATTTATATGTATGTATGTATGTGTATGTGTGTGTGTGTATGTATGTTATATATATATATATATACTGTATATATATATATATATATATATATATATATATATATAGTATATTTGAGAGATAGAAACATATGGGGGATTGGAAGTGATGCAGACAATTACATTGATGGAAGTTACAATCTGCAATATTAAAGCTTATCTCAGTTTACCTATTTGCTTATGGTCTTGCGAACAGTTTTTTAAAATTATATGAGAAAAAAACTATTTGATTTTATTTGGAACGGCAAGCCAGACAAAATTAAACGGGCCTATTTATATAATGAATATGAATTAGGAGGACAGAAATGTATTAAATATTAAAGCATTAGACCTATCACTAAAAGCTTCAGTCTATACAAAAATTATACTGTAAAACCCAACTGGTTCTCTAGCAAACTAGTAAGATTGTCTCACCCAATGTTCAAGAAGGGACTTTTTCCCTTCATTCAGATTACAACCCCTCACTTTCAGGTATTTGAAAGAAATCATCTCCCAAATATCACTATTTCTAAAAAAAGCCATAGAAGTTGGTTGCAATTTCAATTTAATCCTCCAGAAATGACAGAACAAATATTGCAACAAATATTGTGGTTAAACTCTAATATAGTAATTGATAGAAAACCGTTCTTTTTGAGAAAATGTTTAAAAAATGTATAATCTTCTAAAATGATATTATCGGTAGGAATGGTGGAGTATATGTCGCACATGCAGCTAAAAAAAACATATGGAAATGTTTGTCACCCAAAATTACAACCAAATAAATGCAGCATTACCAGATAAAAATGGAAGAGGAAAGTGGAAGGAGGAAAAGTATGGAAGTTGTTCTGTCGGGCCTTGCATTAGTTACATAATTGGTTAAAGAAAATGTGTGATAAATAAAAAAAAGTTTACCAGTTTCATTTAAGGACCAAAGATTGACAGACAGTCCCATATAGATTGCAAAATAGTTGGGAAGAGATTTTGACGTCGATTCCATGGCATAGTGTTTATGAATTGATACGCAAAACGATTCGGATTAAATTTGTTCAATTTAAATTATTATATCAAATTCTTGCTACCAACAGAATGTTATTTGTATGGGGGGATACAATCTTCTAGCTCTGCAGTAGATTTGGCTGTGAAGAGACAGAATCATTAGATCATTTGTTTTGGTACTGTCCATTTGTAGCTTGTTTCTGGACACAGGTCCAGGAATGGCTGAAGGGTTGCAATATTTGCATGGAGCTGACCCTGCAGATAGCACTACTGGGTGATCTGAAAAGTCATAGTCAATCGATCAATAATATAATAATACTTTTAGCAAAGATGTTTATTTTCAATTCACAAACTGTAGAAACAATGAGAATAGAAAGGTTCAGAACTTTTGTAAAACATCACAGTACAGTTGAAAAATATATGGCAAATAGAAATCCAATATGGATGGTGTTAAGAGATAGATGGGAGGTGTTGAATGGAGCTGAAGGATGGGACTAATGGAACAACAACGAATAACAACAAGATAACTAGTGTAAGACATGCTGTGTCCATAATAAGTATAGGTTATATATTGTGAGCTTTTGGGAAAGAGCACAGTTAGAAAGATATGGCATATAGAAGCATACCAGATGGACATCAGTGAAAATGTTTGGAGGAAGTTCAGGAGTAAAAACAAACAAAATATAATTAGTGACTGTGTCCTAAAATGTATATAGTATGTATAAGCATGAAGTAGAGGCCTAAGCATTGTTGTTCACTAGTTTACTCCAATTAGGAGGGATGGTGGGGTTGTAAAGTAATAAAGGGAAATATATATATTTTTAAAGGATATGTATGTATGTATGTATGTATATATGTATGTATGTGTATATACAGTGGGGAAAAAAAGTTTAGTCAGCCACCAATTGTGCAAGTTCTCCACTTAAAAAAGATGAGAGGCCTGTAATTTTCATCATAAAGGTCACGTCAACTATGACAGACAAATTTAGAAAAAAAAAATCAGGAAAATCACATTGTAGGATTTTTAATGAATTTATTTGCAAATTATGGTGGAAAATAAGTATTTGGTCACCTACAAACAAGCAAGATTTCTCGGCTCTCACAGACCTGTAACTTCTTCTTTAAGAGGCTCCTCTGTCCTCCACTCGTTACCTGTATTAATGGCACATGTTTGAACTTGTTATCAGTATAAAAGACACCTGTCCACAACCTCAAACAGTCACCTCAAACTCCACTATGGTCAAGACCAAAGAGCTGTCAAAGGACACCAGAAACAAAATTGTAGACCTGCACCAGGCTGGGAAGACTGAATCTGCAATAGGTAAAGCAGCTTGGTTTGAAGAAATCAACTGTGGGAGCAATTATTAGGAAATGGAAGACATACAAGACCACTGATAATCTCCTCGATCTGGGGCTCCACGAAAGATCTCACCCCATGGGGTCAAAATGATCACAAGAACGGTGAGCAAAAATCCCAGAACCACACGGGGGACCTAGTGAATGACCTGCAGAGAGCTGGGACCAAAGTAACAAAGCCTACCATCAGTAACACACTACGCCGCCAGGGACTCAAATCCTGCAGTGCCAGGGTGTCCCCCTGCGCCTTAAACCAGTACATGTCCAGGCCCGTCTGAAGTTTGTTAGAGTGCATTTGGATGATCCAGAAGAGATTGGGGAGAATATCATATGGTCAGATGAAACCAAAATATAACTTTTTGGTAAAACTCAACTCGTTGTGTTTGGAGGACAAAGAATGCTGAGTTGCATCCAAAGAACACCATACCTACTGTGAAGCATGGGGTGGAAACATCATGCTTTGGGGCTGTTTTTCTGCAAAGGGACCAGGACCGACTGATCCGTGTAAAGGAAAGAATGAATGGGGCCATGTATCGTGAGATTTTGAGTGAAAACCTCCTTTTCATCAGCAAGGGCATTGAAGATGAAAACGGGGCTGGGTCTGTCAGCATGACAATGATCCCAAACACACCGCCGGGACCAAGAGTGGCTCGTAAGAAGCATTTCAAGGTCCTGGGTGGCCTAGCCAGTCTCCAGATCTCAACCCCATAGAAAATCTTTGGAGGGAGTTGAAGTCCGTGTTGCCCAGCGACAGCCCCAAAAGATCACTGCTCCTAGAGGAGATATGCGTCGGAGGAATGGGCCAAAATACCAGCAACAGTGTGTGAAAACCTTGTGAAGACTTACAGAAAACGTTTGACCTGTGTCATTGCCAACAAAGGGTATATAACAAAGTATTGAGAAACTTTTTTGTTATTGACCAAATACTTATTTTCCACCATAATTTGCAAATAAATTCATTAAAAAATTCTACAATGTGATTTTCTGGATTTTTTCCTCTTTGTCTGTCATAGTTGACGTCTACCTATGATGAAAATTACAGGCCTCTCATCTTTTTAAGTGGGAGAACTTGCACAATTGGTGGCTGACTAAATACTTTTTCCCCACTGTATATATGTATATATGCGAGAGAAAAAAAACAAAACAAAACATATGGGGGATTGGAAGTGATGCAGACAATTACATTGATGGAAGTTACAATCTATCTGCAATATTAAAGGATCTACCTCCTAAAAATGTTTAACAAAAATTATGACACTGCAGATCTAAATTCAGATTAGTTTTTAAGCCTTAAATAGCCACTGAATTACATCCGTTGGTTTAGATGAAGCTGGCATTCTATAGACCAAAAGTAATTTCTCTGTAAGTACTAAGACGGTGTCATTTGATTGTTTCCTCCCAGACACCATCCTGGTGGAGCGCAGCTGTGTGAGCCCATCTGACAGAAGGGGGTGATGTGTGCATCGCGGCAGGGGCACCCGACACCACTGCCTCCTGGGAACTGAACTCAACACCGTAAAGCCTCCATCTTCTCCCATCGCTTCCCATGAGCATCGCAGGTCAGTTAGTAACCAGGGATGGCCTGGGTGCTCCATAGAACCTCCATCTCCATGTTTGGCCCTGACGGAGGCCTGGTGTCCAACGCACCTCATCCCTGTTCACCTGGGAGCCATGCAGGAAACTGTCCAGTACCAGGTCTGGATAATCACTGCAAACATGAAATTCACTGCTTTACAAAAAATTTATTCAAAGTCTGTTAAACATAATAAGCAAGTATTGGGAGTTGAGACAGCAAGGAACCAAAGTACAGTATATTCTATCTCCCATATCTCTCTCTGTCCTTTCTGTGTTCTACAGATCAAATCCATAAGGAGCACTGTTGAAAGTGTCATGTGATTCTTCGTAACCATCCACGTGCAGGAGGCAGTCACCTCCTGACCTCAGTCATCACTCCGGTGAGTTTCACTCATAATCAGTGGCGTGTATTCATGGATGCCAAGGGAAGAGGCTTCCCCAAAATGTACCAAGAAAAAAAGAAAAAAACATTAAAACAATGTATATTTTGTCTCTCTGTGTTTTATCATGTTTCTTCAGTTCGCAAGAGGCTGAATGTACTGTATCTCACCGGAGCAAGTGAAACAGCGCCCCTCTGTCTCTCTATGTGTAGGCAATCTATCTGATGCTGTCTGGTCATAAAGAGGATGCAAGGGAAGCAGTTACGAACATTTGGCCTCCCTGATAAAAAAGTATGTAAATAATATCCAATCAGCGTTGAGCTAAAATGAGTGAGCTCAACTGTGAATGGTTCTGGAGCACCAAAAAAGTGTCAGGGAAGCCAGTTTGGATTCTGGCTTAACTCCTATCACAGAGAAATACGTCATCGACAGAAACAACTTGAATTGTTGCATCTCGTTGTGTTGTTGTCCTCCGGTGGCTGGCTAGCTAGCCAAAAATTGCCTCTTTCCTAAATTAGCCATGGATGGAGATAGGGATTTGGACTTATTTAATTCTCTGTACTTAATTCTCTGTACTGGCCAATGATTGTAACGGAGATTGTGATTCAATCATAAAATACATTGTGCCCCTGGACTGAGAGGATGGAAGTTCAATATGTAGCAAGATGTAGAAGGCTAATGTTAACTAGCTAACATTGCCCATGAAAGGAAGTTAGGCTAGTGAGCGAAAGCATTTTGGCCAGGTAGCCTAGGACAACAAAAATAAAAGCCTATACTGTATGATGCGGAGTTCGTAGACTGTTTCGTCATCATGAAAGAGACTGACATTGATGTTTCTACTACAAGTTGGGTGAGTCAAACATGTTTTTTCTACTGTGCAGGAACACACACAAATCAGAACCATGGACAGCCACATATTTAGCGTGCGTTGATTGGACTAAATAGTTTTTGGTATCTTTTAGTTGTACTGTATTAGACTAAGCATAGGTGATTTGATGATGTTGAAATGTTGGGTGTTGAAATGGTGCTGGAATAGTGGAGGGCAGCTCCTATTTTCTTTGCGACTTGCATTAACTCTCCGTGGTTCTAAATCAATAGTTGTTTAGTAGTCCGAAAATGTTGGGAACATTAACTTGCTTTACCATGGCTTGTAGGTCATGTAACTGTTTGTTACATTCAATATGCTGGACTTCACCAGACAGAGGTTTGCTCTCCAGTTTTGTGATGAAACAAAGTTGTGGTTGAATTTATTCTGTCACTGTGTCGGCTTTAGGCCTATCTATCACGGCCGCAAGGCATATTAACTAACAGGTTATAGGAGCAATTATCTACAACATCACAACAGGAATTCAGAGCACTCCAGGAATCTGTTTGTAAAAACGTTTCCATGGCATTGTACTGATCTTTCTCATTATCTGTCTCTCTCTCTCTCTCGTTCTTTATCAGCTGTAACCGAAGCACTCATGGCTCCAGCTCAATACCAAGACTGCTCTGAGACTTGCAATCTCCATGACAATCTGTCACACCCGTGACTCAAGTGGCAGCCAATCATGAGAGAGCACTAGTGGGGGGAGTTGAACATTTGGCTATGGGCTGGCTGTGGTGCAGGTCTACATGGATACATCCAGGTTAGGAGGAGATCACTTGTGAGATGCTTGATTCAGTTGGGCTGTATTAGCTCATATCACATTACAAATGGAGTGGTCAGCATTCGTGTTGATAGGTACTAATGTGTTTGTCTTTATGTAATCGACCTGTGTGTGTGCGAGCGCCTGTTTCTGCGTGCATGTGCGTGATTCCAGAGTAATACAGAGCTGGCGGTGAGAGACATGCTTAAAGACAGGTTCCCTGAAGGTGGAGGCAGAGGACTTCATGGACGATGGAACACCAATCAGACTGCGGGTCCAGATGAACGAGAATGAGGTACATGTATGTGGGATACAATGCTATCCATGTAATAATATATCCGCCAGATCTGTTTACACTGGAGCCAACTCCTTTTTCTTGTTTGGCGTGCCCTCTGAACACAAGATAAGTGTTGGTTAAAAACACAGACAGACCTGGCAACCGGGTCACTACCCATCCATCAGGACTGTAAAATTCTAATCTCAGTTAACCCAGAACTAAAGTCTTGTGTAATTGGTCAGATGTTTGATTACATTCTGGGTCTATACGTAAGTTGAGAGAAGGGATGAAGATACGCTAGAACGAAGGAGCGGAACTGGAACAAGGTGCTCCACCCTCTCTCTTTTCAAGTTAGGGCCTAATGACCTCCCCTTCCGAAATTTGAAAGATGATAACACCTGCGGAAATCGTAATCGAACTAGCTACTGCTGCTTTCGTTTTCGACGCATGCCATTCCTCCCCAATGTAACCCGGTGTGAAATGGCTAGCGCTGTTAGTGTCTACGGGTAATGTTTTAATCAATGACGTCACTCGCACTGAGACCTTGAAATAGTTGTTTCCCTTGCTCTGCGGGGGTCATGGCTTTTATTGGAGTGATAGGTAACAATCTTTTGTGGGTGACTGTTGTCGAATATGTTCAGAGGATCCCTGGTTAGAGCCCAGGTTGGGGCAAGGAGAGGGACGAAGGCAAACACTGTTACACCGACAGATTCTTCGGTACCAGTTATGTTTATGTAGATCTGTCTATGAGAGATTGGAACTGTTTATATGATTTGTCTTGTTTTGTACGCTTTGTACAAAATAATAAAATGCAGGACGACAGGATATTTATAAACGTAGCTCTTTATTAACTAGCTATGACGTGCATGTCCATGTGTCTCTGGCCATGATCATCTTAGAATGACCTCACCACCTGGGTGGTCTTAACCAATCATTGCACAGTATGATGCATCCAATTACAATTCAGTATGGTGACACATATGGCAATAAGATCCCCCTTTTAAAAAAAAAAAAAAAAATATGTGGAACAATAAAGCGTTTCTTTTGAATATATGCTCTGTAGTTTGAACTCGAGGTAAGTAACAAATTTAAACTGCACCAACTGCATCAACATAACAGACAAACAATGATTCAGCATATTGTTATTTTAGAACAAATATTTCTCAAAGACAACTCAGCTTTTCACTGTAGCAATGACATCTCAACATATCAAACAAATACAATACCAAACATTTCAAGTTAACTTTCAATAACAAGTTTACAGTCTGGAAACTCTTTTTGGGGCAACGATCTCTCCTACACCCTTTGACACATTTCAAGGTGCCTAGGACAGCTCTAGGCTTGACCTCTCTTCCTGACCTTGTGTGATATGAAGCTGAGCATGCTTCTGTTGTCAGTCAACAGTTCTTGTGGTGTTGCAGGTAAGTATGGTGTATGTTGTGTTGTGTCTGTGTTTAGTCCATCCCGTTCTCTTTCAGGGAACAGTTCATCTCGTCAGTGTGTTGTTCTTTTTGTGTTCAGTAGGTGACGACGATTGCGGCGGTGACACCGCTCCTTCTGCGGTATGACGTGATAATGCGTTCAGTGTCAGCTGGTTGGATGACGACTGCTGGCTTCCAGTAGCCATGCTCCTGGATTCCTAACCTTCTGACTCTCCGGTCGGTCAGTGGTGGGTGGTCTGGCTGACCTGTCGTAGTATCGCTTTTTGCTGTTGCTGTCTCTGTGCACGTTTTTAGCGTGCACTTCCTTGTAGCTGACGACCTCAGGTTGCAGCTGCTGGTTGGTGCTGGGAGGATTGAGCGAAGTCTGCGGCTCATCAACAGCTGGGCTGGTGATTTGAAGTTGTCAACTGGAGTGTTGCATTCAAGGAGACTGGAGGTAGGGGGTCTCTCTTGTCTGCTTTTGCTTTGTCCACGAGTGATTAAGTGATCTCACAGATTTTTCAGCAAGGCCATTACTTTGAGGGTAATGTGGGCTTGTGGTGACGTGTGTGAACTCCCATGCTTTTGTGAAGGATTCAAACTCATTTGATTTGTAACAGGGCCCATTGTCAGATATTAAAGTCTCTACAATGCCATGCCTGGCAAAGGCTGCTTTCAGCTTGTGTATCACAGCTGCAGATGTGGTGCTGTGAAGCTTGTTCGGAGGTCGAAGTGATCTGCTAGTGAGGTAGTCCACTGTTATAATGTGAAGTCCTCGTTGTTCCACGTGAACAGATCGGTTGCCACGACCTGCCAGGGTCGGTCTGGGATACGGTGAGGAAGATTGGCTCTTTGGTGTTCGAGGGCGTCGATTCAAGACAGGTGGGGCATTTGCCAACCATGTCCTCTTTTATTTGACATTCGGGCCAAAACAAAATGTCCCGTGCTCTCTGTTTGCACTTTTCCATGCCCATGTGTCCAGCATGGATCTTTGTCAAAAATCTCTTCTCTGGAGACTAGTCAGAATGATGATTTTCTCTCTCCTTTGAAAATGATTCCGTTGATCTGTGATAGTTCGTCACGATGGTTCCAGAACTCTGAGACGCTCTGAGGGCATTTTCTCTCCTCTCCTCAGGCCATCCTGACTGTAGACTTTCCTCAGCTGTGTGAGTTGTGTGTCTTTTTCTGTTTCTGCTCGGATCTCCTTCAGTTTTGTGTCACTAACTGGTAAGTTGCTGTACACAGTGTGCACCTGACATGTCCATGCCTTCACTGAGGCTGCTGTCCTTGTAGGTAAGAAACTTCCTGGAGAGTGTGTCTGCGACAGGATGTCTTTGCCTGGACGGTGAGTGATTGTGAAGTCGTATTTTTGTAGTTGAAGGATCATTCTCTGGTAGCCTTGGCGGGGCTGCGGCTAACGGTTTCCTCATGATTGACTTGAGGGCTTGTGGTCTGATTCCACGACTTGTCGTCCATAGACATACTGATGGAAACGCTTTTACATCCGAACAGAATGGCGTACAGCTCCTTTCCGATTTGAGCGTAGTTGATTTCACAGTCTGTGAGAGTTTGGAAGCGGCCGATGGGTTTTCCTTCTTGCAGTAGCACTGCCCCTGTCCATCTTTCGCGCGGTCCACCTGAGTCTTGAGCTCTTTGTTGGGGGTCGTAGATAGGCAAGGATTGTCCTGGTTCTCTCGTGATCAAGTCTTTCACTTTCTGGAAAGCGATGTCGTGTTGGTTGTCCCAGAGGAACTCACTGGACTGCTTTAGCAGCTGACGCGAGGGGTGCATTAGCATTGAGAGGCTGGGTGCGAACTTGGCTAAGTAGTTGACCATGCCAAACACTGTTTCCAGCTCTGTCGCGGTTCTTTGGTGGCTCCTTTCCTTTATGGCTGAGATCTTCTGCGGATCTGGCTTGATTCCATTCGCTGTGAGAAGATGCCCGGGTAGCTGACCTCTGTAGCGCCGACTGTGCTCTTCTCGGGTTTGAGGCGGACTCCTCTCTCGCGGGACCTTTGCGGCATTCGCCTGAGGTTTCTGTCGTGTTCCTCTTTGGTTCGACCATAGACAAGGATGTCGGTCCACAATTGCCACGACTCCGTCGAGGCCTTCGATAACCTCGTCGATCTTTCGCTGAAACTCGTCTTGGGCTGGAGATAATCCCAAAAGGCAGGCGACGGAACCTGTAGCGTCCAAACGGTGTGTTGAACGTTGTGAGCTTAGATGACTCTTCTGTGAGCTTGATGTAGCCCAGTAGCCTGATCTAGGCGTCCATGACACTGAAGTAGCGTAGGCCCGCTTAGCTTGTGTGTGATGCCATCTAGCGTTGGTAAGGGGGTAATGGGGGCGTTTGATAGCCTTGTTCAGTCTCTTGGGTCGAGAACATACTCTGAGCTTGCCTGTCCGTGGTTTCTCCACCACCACTATACGCGTTGACCCAATCCCGTCGGTTCTGTAACCTTGGTGACGATGTCGATTGCTCCATGCTCTCAACTCTTTCTTCAGACGGGCGCGTGAGAGCAAGTGGAATCTTTCTCGGTGGGTAGATCACAGGGTTGCGTCTGGGTTAAGGGTGAATGGTACATTCTCCTCGGGAATAGTCCTATTCCTGTAAAAACATCAGCAAACTCCTCCATGACATTCTCATCTCTACTGGTGCTGTCACTGATAAAACTAGCTTGATAAGGTCCATGTCTAAACAGTGCTTTAAGACCCTAGCACTGCAGGTGCTCGAGTGTCAACAACGTAGAGTCCAACATCATGTCCCTTTCCTTTGAGTGTGTGCATTTGAGAGTGCATGTGCCTTTTACTGGGAGCTGTTCACCACCATAACCCAGTCAGTCTGCGCGTGGTGGGCTGCTGTAGCTCACACTCGATGTCAAGCTTCTGTACTTACTCAGAGGAATAATGTTTACTTGTGCACCAGTGTCTAGTTTGAATTTTAGCTCTGTGCCTTGTCTTCCTATCTCAATGTCAGCAAAGGCTTGCTCTGTCTCTGATATCTGACCTTTTCTGTGTCACTACAATCAATAAACAGTTCATCAGCATTTGACTCTTTGATTGACATTTCATCTTCACTCACTGTATGTACTGTTTTTCCACGGTAAACTCTGCACACTTTGCAACAAGTGATTCCATTTTCCACATTTAGTACACTGTTTGCCTTTAGCTGGGCAATTCCCCTGTTCGCCATGCACTTTGTATCCACAATATCCCACATGTTTTGGGGGCGTTTGGAGTCTGTGTCGCTCTGTTTTGGAGTTCTGTCTGTCTCCGTTCTGAAACATGCTCTGGGCACTGGAGGTGTGCTTTGATGTCTGCCTGACTTCATGCACTGCTTGTTCACGTGATGCGCTCATGCTGCTCGCCTCGAAATGGTTTTCATCTGAACCTGTGCTAGCTAGGCTGAGATCTGGCTATGTCGATAGCTTTGTCCAGCGTTAACTCTGATCCAACATTCAAAAGTTTCTCTCTCACTCGCGGTGATTGTATTCCAAATACAATACGGTCCTGACCATCTCATCTCTTGTTTGCATAATCACAGTCTTTCACAAGCAGACGCCAGCTCAGTGACAAACTGTTCAAACGATTCACTAGCGCCTGTACTTTCTCACTGGAATTTGTTACCTAGCGTAAAATTGTATTGGTCTTTGTGCAAACATATGCTTCAAACGATCGTAGTATGTTTTCAGTACCTTTGATTCAGCCTCGGTAAGTGTCCATGTGTTGTAAATGTCTCTCCCTTTTTCACCGATCCAGAGGAGCAGGTAGCTGCACTTTCCTCTTCTCCTCTTTCCTTCAGAGGACCCGTGAACATCAGCTCCACATGCTGTTTGAACTTACGCCATGCATCGGGTAGATTTGTAGACCCCCAATCCATTCGAGTGAAGGGAACTCCCAGCAAAATCCATCTTTAGTCCTTTTTACTCTGACACCATGTCTTGTTTTGTACGCTTTGTACAAAATAATAAAATGCAGGACGACAGGATATTTATAAACGTAGCTCTTTATTAACTAAAGCTATGACGTGCATGTCCATGTGTCTCTGGCCATGATCATCTTAGAATGACCTCACCACCTGGGTGGTCTTAACCAATCATTGCACAGTATGATGCATCCAATGTAGCAATTCAGTATGGTGACACATATGAATATTACA
>NW_025539296.1:0-13716 GCF_020615455.1 Coregonus clupeaformis
AAATAATAATAATTATTTTTATATAGTTAATATAAATAAGTGGTAAGAAATCACTAAAACCCCAAACAGCTAGTAATGCAGGTGTAGAAGCACGGTGGGAGGGAAAACCCAGAAAGAAAGCAGGAAGAAACCAGAGAGGAACCAGGTGAAGGGGTGACGGGGGAGATTATAACAGAACATGCCAAGATATTCAAAAATGTTATAAGTGACAAGCATGGAATAAAGGAAAAACAGTTTTTGAGATAAAGAGTTGAAAACAGCATGGGAAGAGGGGGTAGCAGGAGAACAGAAACTGGAATAGCAGCAAGGCCAGGGGACTGGGGACAGCAAGGAGTCACCAAGCGTAGTCCCGACGCATGGTTAGGTCAGGTCTCAGTGCTGCGCTTTATAGCGATCATTAAAGAGTTGAAAACAGAGGTTGGGAGAGGTATTCAGAGCCGGAGGCAGAACAGTTGAAACTGGAAAAAGAGGAGGACAAAGGGATATGCGATCTGAGCGATGGTTAGGGCTGAGGTTCCAGAGAAAGAGAAGAGAGAATAAGAGAGATACTAAATTCACACAGAAGATAAGAAGGAGAAGACTCCAGGATAACCAACAACCCAGCCCCCCGACACAAAAACTGAGCATAAATATGGAGGCTGAGACAGGAGGGTGAGACACCGTGGCCCCATCCGAAGAAACCGGACAGGCAAACAGGAAGGGATATAACCCCACCCACTCCGCGCAAAGCACAGCCCCCGCACTACAGAGGGATATCCAACCACCAACCTAAATCCAGACAAGGCCGAGTATAGACTACACTCCACACACAAAACCAAGGGGGGCAACGGAAGATATAGTAAAACATAGGAGGACCCCAGGGAGGATGAAAGAGCACCAGCAAGCCAGTGACTCAGCCCTGCAACAGGTAGAGGCAGAGAACCCCAGTGGAGAGGGGAATGCCGGCAGAGAAGAAGGTGTTCGTTGTCAGCCTTCTCACCTTCACACTCTGGGCCAGACTACACTCAATCATATGACCTACTGAAGAGATAAGTCTTCAGTAAAGACTTAATGAGACGAGTTGCTCTCTTATGGGTAGGCAGACTGTTCCATAAAAAATGGAGATCTATAGGAGAAAGCCTGCCTCCCGCTGTTTGCTTAGAAATTAGGGACAATTAGGAGGCTCAGGCCTTGTGACCGTAGCGCCACGCGATTGGTAGTACGGAGGACCAACCGGAAAGATAGAGGAGCAAGCCCATGTAAGCTTTATAGGTTAACAGTAAAATGAAATAGTTCTAACAGAAAGGAGGAAAGCACTGGAGTAATATGATCAAATTTGGTGTCAGGATTCTAGCAGGATTAGTACAACTGAAGTTTATTAGTGTTTATCCGGTAGCCGGAAAATAGAGCATTGCAGTAGTTAACCTAGAAGAACAAATGCATGGATTAATTTTTCTGCATCATTTTGGGACAGAAAATTTCTGATTTTTGCAATGTTACGGAGATGGAAAAAGCGTTTGAAACATGATAGTCACAAAAAGAGAGATCAGGGTAAGAGTAAAGAGTTTCACAGTTTTATTTGAGACGACTTTAAACATCTAGATGAATTGTGAGATTTAACAGAAGATCTCTTTTTCTGGGGATAGAACAAGCATCTCTGTTTTGTCCGAAGCTTAAAAGTAAAAAGTTTTAGCATCACTTCCTTATGTCTGAAACACAGGTTTTAGCGAGGGCAATTTTGGGGCTTCACCATGTTTATTGAAATGTACAGCTGTGTGTCATCCGGATAGCAGTGAAAGTTAACATTATGTTTTCGAATAAGATCCCCAAGAGGTAAAAGATATAGTGAAAAACAATAGTGGTCGAAAAACACCCACCCTCCCCAACACCCACCCCCTACCCAACACCAACACCACTCCTACCAACACCAACACCACACCACCCCAACACCAACACACCCCACACCAACACCAACACCACCCCCCCCAACGCCAACACCCACCCCTTCCCAACGCCAACACCCACCCCCTCCCAACGCCAACACCCATCCCCTTCCCCAACGCCAACACCCACCCCTTCCCAACGCCAACACCACCCCCTCCCAACGCCAAGACCCATCCCTCCCCAACGCCAACACCCACCCCTTCCCAACGCCAACACCCACCCCCTCCCAACGCCAACACCCACACCCCTCCCAACGCCAACACCCACCCCTCCCCAACGCCAAAACCATCCCTCCCCAACGCCAACACCCACCCCTTCCCAACGCCAACACCCACCCCTTCCCAACGCCAACACCCATCCCCCCCAACGCCAACACCCAACCTTCCCAACGCCAACACCCACCCCCCCCCAACGCCAACACCCACCCCTTCCCAACGCCAACACCCACCCCTCCCCAACGCCAAAACCCATCCCCCCCCAACGCCAACACCCACCCCTTCCCAACGCCAACACCCACCCCCTCCCAACGCCAACACCCACCCCCCCCCCAACGCCAAAACCCATCCCCCCCCAACGCCAACACCCACCCCCCCCCAACGCCAAAACCATCCCTCCCTCAACGCCAACACCCACCCCTCCCCCAACGCCAAAACCCATCCCCCCCCAACGCCAACACCCACCCCTTCCCAACGCCAACACCCACCCCTCCCCAACGCCAAAACCCATCCCTCCCCAACGCAACACCAACCTCTCCCCAACCGCCAAAACCCATCCCTCCCCAACGCCAAAACCCATCCCTCCCCAACGCCAACACCCACCCCCCCCCAACGCCAAAACCCATCCCTCCCCAACGCCAACACCCACCCTCCCCCAACGCCAAAACCCATCCCCCCCCAACGCCAACACCCACCCCTTCCCAACGCCAACACCCCACCCCTCCCCAACGCCAAAACCCATCCCCCCCCAACGCCAACACCCACCCCCCCCAACGCCAAACCCATCCTCCCCAACGCCAACACCCACCCTCCCCAACGCCAAAACCCATCCCTCCCCCAACACCAACACCCATCCCTCCCCAACGCCAAAACCCACCCCTCCCCAACCCCAAACACCCTCCCCAACGCCAACACCCATCCTCCCCAACGCCAACACACCCTCCCCAACGCCAAAACCACCCCTCCCAACACCAACACCCACCCTCCCCAACGCCAACACCCACCCTCCCCAACGCCAAAACCCATTTTCCCCAACACCAACACCCACCCTCCCCACAACACCAACACCCATCCCTCCCCAACGCCAACACCACCTCCCTCAACGCCAACACCCACCCCTCCCCAACACCAACACCCACCCTCCCCAACGCCAACACCCACCCTCCCCAACGCCAACACTCCACCCCCCAACACCAACCTGAACCAACACGCGCCTGGGAGGGAATAAGACGGGGACAAAGGGTAAGGGGGGATCTCCTCCGGAACGCCATTTGCCACAGTTTCGAGTGCACAGAAAAAATGGGGTGAATATTTAGAGTAAAGTATTAAAGATAGAGTATTTTCAACATTTTTGAGAGTAAAGTTGTCTATCAGTGGAGTTAAAAGTGAGTGTAAAAATCTGCAGATACGCAGTGACAATCTCAACTCTACAGCAGTGATGAATAACCGCCACTCTGCTTTGTGAAGTTTGGAGTATGGTGGAGGAAGATTGGGAAGGAGTAGCTAGGCACAGATATTGTAGGTAATAATCCTGCTTTTTTCAACACCAAACCGGTATTTTTAACTTTAATAATTTTAGAGTTGTGCTGATGTAAGGTCAGATTTGGCTACGAGTTCCGATGCGGGCCCCCTTGCAGTGACCTCGCATCAGCCAGCTAAATTAGCTTGTAAGTTAGATGGTTGACAGTAATAATGTTATATGATATACCCATGGAATATTTTGATATTTTTGTGAATGGATTGCTGTTTCATATGGCTAAAAATAGGTAACGTTAACTTAGCTAATCAGTTGCTTGAAGGACACCACCGCTTTGGATGAGCGCAGATTGTGCTTGTGTTAGCTAGTTGCAATCAGATCGGGTAAGTCTTTTTGTGTTGCAATATTTTACGAATGAAGTTTGTCAGAATGGTAAATACGTAAAATAAGTCGCTAACAACAAAACATTTATACAGATATATTGTTAGCTAACGTATGATACCCAGGTTACACTAATTAACTTTTTTATAAAGCTAATATAACGGAATGTTAGCATGCTTCGATAGTTAGCCAGCTAATGTTGGTGTTATAAAACGATAACTTAGATCACTGATTTGCATGACGGGTTTGTTTAACATTGTTAACCATTTTAATGGTTAGCTACGTTCGAACTAAAATGGAATGAGTAGCTAACTTTGAGACATAGCTAGTTATTTGGTAGCTAATGGGACAATGTGCCTCTAAACCTGAACTAGCCTACACATTTGCTGCAGAAAATGGCAGCTTAACGTATATTCAACCAGCACAACTTTGTTACTTCAGCCTTTGTAATTGCAGTGTAACGTCTAAGTAAGCATAGTGCATTGCGTAGCTAGTATACTGAGATAAATGGATAGTAGCTAAGCTAGTTGAACAGACTAAATGATGATTTTGAATATATATTTTTTTGTTAACAGAGGAAAATTGTTGCGTGTTCAGCTCGGGAAGAGCAGAAATACGTCAAGCGTTGAGCTGACATTCAATGCTTTTTGAAAGAAGGTAGGATAATATTAAAGAATAATATCACTAATGACAAAATAATACAGATTAAGTATTAATGATATTATTTAGGTTATAGTATTAAGTAATTCAGTAAATAAAATAGGTGAGATCCTTGTCTTTCATCATTTTGTGAACACATGAGGCAACCCAAGAGAAGGATTCTTGTGAGAAGGGAATGCATGTTTTTTTTTTTTTCTTCTTTTTTTAACAGTGGAAAATTAACATACCAAAAGAGAAAAGAATTAAGGTGATGACCAGTGAACAGAAGTGACTCAGATGTTTTTGAAGAATTAGTAAAGGAGTACTGGAATAGAATATGTGGGAATGGACTTGGTATTCATTCATTCAATTAGTTTTTTAGTTTAAAGGGAGAATGAGAACCTTTATTGTTTAAAAATAACATTATTGTAATATGTTTCTATGTTTTGAGAAATTTCATAATGAACAGATACCTCTCATTCATATACCGGACATCTGATGACACATCATTCTGAATTTCACTGTGTGTGACGATGTTGAAGAAGTAGCGGCTGGCAAAGGAAGCCAGCCTAAAAGGCCAGCACATAAAATGAGGCAAAAGCAGTAAGTGTGAACATTGCTGTTAAGTAATCTGAATGTTGTTTCATCATGTGACAGCATTACATATTGTTTTACAATTACGGAAAGCACATTTCTTTTCCACCTATAGCTGATTGAAAAAAATCCTAAATAAAGCCTGGTGGTGAACGGATTATGCAAGAGTATGGAAAACCAAATCTCTGACAGATGCCACCAGAAGACAGATGATAAATATTGTGTGAGATGACAGAAACAAGGGTAAGCATAGATGATGTGTAAAGAAACAGTTATATTTTCCGGTAAATATGTAAAATGTGTGTGCAATATCAATTAGTGTGATGTTAACTTTGAATTATATGTAGGACATCCCCCCAAAAGTGTGAAAGGGAGATAGTAGCTTTGTCATCTAGAAGACCCATACTCACAACATGGATATGTAAGTAAATGGGTTATTGCAACATTATGCACATATTACTCTATGAAATGGGAATAGTAACCTTATAATTTATATAATAATATAGGATCATAAGATCGGAGAGTGGTCGGATACTTGCATGGCGATTGAAGACCATACAAAGAAAAACAGCAGAGGAAAGAGGTGTCAGTAGCAAATCTCCCAAAGGTATTTTTGATAGTGAAGAATATAATGGGAAGAGAATGTAAGAAAGGATTTCTTAACATGTATTTTGTTTAAGTTGGTGGGCAGGGAGAGCCCCACCTATGACAGAGAGCCATCTGATGAGGTGTGGAAGCAGCTATTGCTGTTTTGAGACACTCTGCTGATGAAAACACTGTCCGGTGAGAAGATGAAAATGACCTTAAATGGCAAGCAATGGTCAACGATGAAGCCAAATCATCAGATGTCTTCTCGTTTCTAAGATTTCTGGACACACCAGGACCGGTATGACAACTTAATTCACTGCATCACCAAAAATATCCAATGAAGAATAAGGTAACACTCATTATTTTGTTGTGTGTTACATTGCAGATAGAACAAGATTTCAGACTTCTGTTTGGTGAGGCCACAGCCAACAAATCTCTGGAGAAGGGACAACCACTTTCAAAGCAAAAGTAATAAAGGAAAGCCATGGACTTGTATCCACCACAGAACTCTTGGATTTGATGCGCAATGCTGAGTCAGTGTGAAGTTGAGAATGGTAGGAATGAACTGTTTTACTTTAGTGGATAATGTAGGTGTGCATAAGTATAATGGTGCAGAGGTTGTGAATAAGAATAAAGTTATGCTACGGCACAATGTTAACCAGGTTTATGATTATTTGTAGGTGGGACAGTGACATGTCTGCCATTTGTTGCTGTGCAGTTGCTACCACCATCTGCACAAGGTAGAAAGAGGCCGGGAAAGATGTTGATATCAAGCTGTAGATCAGATCAGATTTAAAAGTATGTTAACAGTGTTAAAATATATATATACAATCTTGTACAGTTGAGGATTAATTGTAGAGGTTAGTCACAAAACAATGTGAATTGTTTTTTTAGTTGGAAGAGTGTGAGCAGCATTTGACAACATAAAGACACCACCGCCCAGGGATCACAAGAAGATTCACTCTATTATTGTGGTTGACAAGCATGCTCTTCCATGCAAGGCAACAGGGTAGTAGGAGCTTTTGAGAAGTCTTTAAAGCCATTAGTATTTGGTAGATAAGTTCTTCCTTGAGCAGCTTTTTACTTTTGTGCAACCATCTATAACATCGACATGGGGGAAATAAAGGAGACTCCTAGAGTTGCTGAGTTTGCGAGCAAGAATGGTGGAGTTGAGATAAAAATGAAGTGTGTTGAAAAGTGAATGGAAGTCCAAACAACCTTTGTTAAGCACCTTAAGATAATCTGATATGTAAGGAGGATTTGAAATGTGGTCAAGAAGGATGTCACGTTTTTGGTAGCTTTTCTGGTTTTAGAAAACATTTAACAAGTGCCACGGAGAAAGTTTAGTAGATTCTATAGAAGATGATCTTTCAGACCCTCAAAGTACCGTCAACACCAGTAGATATTTCTCATGTTGAAGTGGCGAGAATGTTTAGGAGGCTGAGTCAGAGTATCTTCGATAATTTAATAGTGTATATTTCTGGATTAAAGGAGCAGGGTTGGTAAAGTGATAGAAAATGTAGTGATTTCATGGAAGAGATTGTTCAAGATATTATCAGCATGCTAAAGAAACAGTGATAAAGCATGTATTTAGTAATGAAAGAGAAAACAGAAATGTGCAAGAAAGTTGAGGGTTTAGGGGTAGAGAATCTTCAAGAAATTGGGAATACAAGATAAAATTTATGACTGCCAAGTGGGAAATAGTAGAACCAGTTGAAATGTGTGATTGGTTAAGATTTGACACAAGACGAAATAAAAAGATGGAAAAGATAGGTAGTAGTTCAAGATAAATTCATGGATATTCAATTTTATCTACACTGGAGTCAATATTTAAAAGTCAGTATTTATGAGAAATGTTGCAAAGCTCAGCTTACAGCAACTCTAGAAAGATATTGTGATGGATTTTTTTAAAAGTCACCCCTGTTTCAACTGAGAAGCAGACAATACAGGTCAGATGTTCTATGATGATTTATGAGGTCGCCAACCCATTGGGTCCAAGGAGGATATAAATTGGGTGGAGTATATTTATTTAAGAAACTTCCAAAATGGAATTTTTTTTGGTAATATAACTGTGCGCCTTATTTCATACTCAAGATGTTAAACATATGGTTTTAGTGAAATTTTTGCTCATTGTTTGAGAGACATTAAAGTGTTAGAGAGGATGGTATTGAGATTCATTATACAGTGGTTAGGAGGGACTTAGACAGGTAACAGGTGATAATTTGGGTTTGCATAGTTTGTTTGGTCTGGTGGAGTTTTCAGTGCAAGGTACTGTTGCAGGTTCTGTTTAGCAGAAAAGGAGGACTTTAAACAGAATTTCTGAAGATTTCTTCCAAAATAGTTTTACGCACCAAAGATATGCATACTGCTCACTGTCAAGAAATGGCTTGTAATCCAACCCTTCCGTATGTTTTTGGTGTGAAAAGGTATGCATATTAAATTATTGAGGTAGTTTTCACACAACTGAGAAACTCAGCTGATGTGATGATGATGGAGAAGGGCTGGCCAGTACGAATTGAAAATGTATTGAATGAAAAAAAATCAGGAGAAAAATCAAGAATACAAAGTTGATTATGGTTTCACAGAGAGAAATAACAGGTGTGATAGTTAATTTAAGTGAAGGATAATGATCTGGGACTGAAATGCAATTCACTCCTGGTGCTTACTTAGGAATGTTCCTTTATCTTGGAGCATTTGGTAATTCTACTGACCAACACTGGGGCCTGCAATTGAAATAATTAACATTATATTCTCGCCCATGTTATTAAGGTTATGTGTATATTTAAAAATTTGATTGATCACCATACACTGTTTAAGAAGTGTATTCAGAAAAACTTTTACCAAAGCACCATTTTCTTATACTATCCCCCGCTGCATCCAGAAAAGTAGGGCCTGTACTTATAGTTGGTGTATGAGGTATGAAGGCAAACATAATTTTTTAAAAAAAGTTAAATGTAAAAATATTACCAAAACGCTGGCAAAAAAGCATAGAATCATATGGCATATTAGTTGGCGAAGACTTCAACAACTTTTAGTGGAGATATTGGTCCAGGAAAAAATGGTGGCTTTAAATATGGTAAAAGGAGGTTTGAAATTGCTTTGGCAATGCAAGTGCCCAGTAGCATTCAGGTTATGAAGGTTAATTGGGCTAAAATAATGGGTATGTTTATCGCCACACTTGGTATCTGTGGCGAAGTTGACTCTGAAGTGCCCTTGTTTATCAGATTGAGTAGTTTGATAATGTGTGAAAACTGTTATATACAGTGCTAGTTAAGTAATTTTCAAGAACATTTATGCATATGAGGTGATATGATCAAAATGATTAGTTTTTTTATGGACAATGCACTACCCTAGACTTTTGACATACAAAGTAGTATGGAGGAAAATGAACATCTCCTTGTTGTGCCATATTGCTTTTCTGGTGAACATTTGGAATAATAGACAGGAATGGGTGTACAATGTAAATTCACGGACATTGAAATTATACTTTTTTTTCAATAAATGTGGGTGCTCTCATCTTGTATTATTGTGCTTGTTATTTGATAGTATTGAATTTATAATTCAGTAACACTAATATATGATTTAAATAAAAAAATAAAAAACACTGTAGAGAAATGAAAAGTAAATATCATTACACTTTAAATGTAGTTTTTAAAAAATTGTATGATTAATCTATACAGGTAATATATATCTCAACAGTGTGATTAAACTACAGTGTTAAATATTTTGACACATTATTGTTATTTTACACAATATGGAGTAGAATTAACTCTAAAAGTTTTAACTGACCAAAGAGTAAATTTTACACTGATTTTGAGTGGGTAAAATGATATCTGAAACAGAGTTAAATTCAACTCGATAGGAGTTAAATTAACACTTTGTTTTTATGTGTGCGAAATTCACTCTGACTCATTTTGTAGTTAAGCTTTGATGTCAGATATGTTTTAGAACAGTGGGAGGGGTTGATGGAGCCCTGCTCTGCTCTGCTATTCGAGGGGGAGGAGGTAGTTGTTGATTCTCGAATCGCGAAGACAACACGCTGGAGAGAGGTAAAGGTGCCGTTTTATCATTAGAAATATAATGGTTGTGTATAGTGTCACCGTTTTGAGTAGAACGAACCAGAAACGTTATGACGTAGGCCTATAACCAGATGAATGAATGTAATGTTTTTTTAAATTTGAATGAGGTGGAATATGTAATAACACTCCTGCACGGTAGACCCCCTATAAAAAAAGTGATGATACGGTGTTTAGCCTATAAAACTAGGGGATTGGGCAACATTGATCGCTCGATGAGCCTCAAAAGTAATAAGTGTTACGTTTCTCCCCCAAAAGATGCCCCAAACCAACATCCTCAGGATTTAATCTGAAATAAAATAAATATTTTATAGGAATTGATTATAGACAAAATGGACCACGAAATGTTATTAGACTCTGAATAAGGGATTCATGATGTAGTGTGTCTTGGAGAAGGGGGATGACCGCGCGGGGGCATGAGAGGGTGTGCGGGAGGGAAGGGTCTGAGGACATGACACCAAAACCCGCATTGTTGATAGTTTGCCCTGGCCCCGTCATGGAGGATATTTAAAGTAGGGTATATGGGGGGTGTAACGTTGTGGCATTACGGAGAAGTGTTAAGAGCGGTGCCAGTAACGAGTGGGTAACCCAGCGACTGGGGAAAAATGTCGATGTGCCCTTGAGCAAGGCACTTAACCCTAATTGCTCGGGATAAGAGCGTGTGAATGACTGTAATGTAATGATTAGATTTAGTAGGGTAACAAGTGTAAGCATTCCCCACTTTTGTAGCCTACCTATGAGCTGTTGCAAGCTCTTGCTAAAAACTAAGTGGAGCTGAACTATCTATCTACAATGGTATATAACCCTCTGTTTCTAAGGTTGAGAATGGCAAAAAAGAAAGAGAGCCTATTTTCCAACCTCCTCAACAGTTTTGTGGACATTTAAAAAAAAAAGGGGAAACATATTTCTACCAATTCACTGTCATAGTCTACTGTAGATAACAGGGTTGGTTATGTTTAGTTGACACTGCAGACATATGTATTGGATGTATTTATGTATTTCCGGTTGAATTTACATGTAATATGGTTTTATGGCGTTGGTCATGCTTGCAGATAGGTGGGGATACGAATTCTTCCCAGCCTGATATTGATATGCTAGGAACGTGGAAATATGTATTATTGTATAGTTAAATGTTTAGAGTTACTATGTCATGTCGTGAGCACTGACTGTATAAACATTAAGAACACCTGCTCTTTCACGTCATAGACTGACCAGGTGAATCTAGGGTGAAAGCTATGATTTATTGATGTACTTGTTAAATCACTTCAGTCAGTGTACATAGATTAAGGGGAGGAGACAGGTTAAATAATTATTTGTAAAGCCTTGAGACATGAATTGTCAAGAGGGTGAATGGGCAAGACAAAGATATTGAAGTGCCTTTGACAGGATGGTAGTAGGTGCCAGGCACTCGGTTGTGTCAAGAATGAACTTTTTCAGCTCAACACCCCGTGGTGTTCAAGAATGGTAATCCAAAGGACATCAGCCAATGAACAAGGGAAGATGAGTAACATGGGCAGCATCCTGTGGAAGCTGACACCTTTGTAGAGTCATGCCCCGACGCACTGAGGCTGTTTGAGGTGCAAAAGGGAGTGTAACCCAAATTAAGAAAGTGTTTAATGTTTAGGTATATGCAGGAGGTGTACAGTACCTGGTAGATATTGGGGGCATCTGGGATGTGCTTTTGTATGTTATTGCTGTAAGACTAGTAGAGGTGAAATTATAATGGTGATTAGTGTTAATTATAGTTAATTTTCATGCTAATGGATGAATCACGAATCTACAGCCATCAACATACTGTTGTCCTGCAATCAATCAATCAATCAATTTTATTTTATATAGCCCTTCTTAATCAGCTAATATTCGAAGTGCTGAAGAAACCGACCTAAAACAAACACAGTAATGCAGGGTAGAAGCACGGTGGCTAGGAAAACTCCCTAGAAAGGCAAAACCTAGGAAGAAAACCTAGAGAGGAACCAGGCTAGGAGGGGTGGAGTTGGGGGGTGGAGATTATAACAGAACCATGCAAGAGTTAGATAGGAAGATGTAAATAATAATAGGAATAAATTCAGTTGGCTTTATAGCGATCATTAGAGTTTAAAACTGGGAAGGGTTCATGAACCGCAGGCAGAACAGTTTAAACTGGAATAGCAGCAAGGCCAGGCGGATGGGGACAGCAAGGAGTCACCACGGACGGTAGTCCGAGATGGTCTAGGGGCTCATCAGTTGGTTTTTATAGCCGATCATTTAGGAGTTGGAAACAGCAGGTTGGGACAGGTAGGGTTTCGTAGTCGCAGGCAGAACAGGAAACTGAATAGCAGCAAGGCCAGGAGACTGGGGACAGCAAGGTGTATATGCCGGAGTTGACCATGGTCTAGGTCAGGTTTCAGAGAGAAAGAGAGAACGGAGAGAATTAGAGAGAGCATACTTAAATTCACACAGGACACTGGATAAGACAGGAGAAGTATCAGTATAACCAACTAACCCCAGCCCCCCGACACATAAACTACTGCAGCATAAATACTGGAGGCTGAGACAGGAGGGTCGGGAGACACTGTGGGCCCATCGAAGAAACAAGGACAGGGCCAAACAGGAAGGATATAACCCCACCCACTCCACAAAGCACAGCCCCCCACATAGAGGGATATCCCCAACCACCAACTAAATCCTGAGACAAGGCGAGTAAACAGAGGTCCACACAGCACAAACAAGGGGGGCAACCCAGACAGCGAAGATCACGTCAGGAACTCAACCCACTCACAGGACCCCAGGGACGGCATGAAAGAGCACCAGCAAGCCAGTGAGGAGCCCCCTGCAACAGGGTTAGAGGTAGAGAACCCCAGTGGAGAGGGAACGGCCGGAGAGACAGCAAGGGCTGTTCAAGCTGTCAGCCTTACCTTCAACTCTGGCAGACTAACTCAATATATGACCCACTGAAGAGCATAAGTCTTAGTAAAGACTTAAAGGTTGAGACGAGTCTGCGCCCTCTCACACTGGGTAGGCAGACTGTTCCATAAAAATGGAGATCTATAGGAGAAAGCCTGCTCTCCCGCTGTCTGAGAAATTAGGGACAATAGAGTGAACAATTGGATGTAGGAGGACCAACTCGGAAAGATAGGTAGGAGCAAGCCCATGTAACGCTTTATAGGTTAACAGTAAAATGAAATAGTTGCTTAACAGGAACGAGTGTAGGGAAGTTGGAGAACTGAAATATGATAAATTTTGGTTCTAGTAGGACTTAGCAGCCGTATGATTAGCACTAACTGAAGTTTATTTAGTGCTTTATCCGGGTAGCCGGAAAATAGAGACATTGCAGTAGTTAATCTAGAAGTAACAAATGCATGGATTAATTTTTCTGAATCATTTTTGGGATACAGAAAATTTCGATTTTTGCAATGGAGGGAAAAAGCTGTCTTTGAAACAGTTTGATATGTTCGCAAAAGAGAGATAGTCAAGAGTAACGCCTAGGTTTCATACAGTTATTTGAGACGACTTTTACAACATCAAGATGAATTGTCAGATTTAACAGAAGATCTCTTTGTTTTTGGGACAAGTACAAGCATCTCTGTTTTGTCCGAGTTTAAAAGAAAAGTAGCATCCACTAGTTGAAACACAGATTAGTAGGTAATTTTTGGGGCTTCACCATGCTTCATTGAAATGTACAGCTGTGTGTCATCCGCATAGCAGTGAAAGTAAATTATGTTTTGAATAACACCCAAGAGGTAAAATATATAGTGAAAAAAATAGTGTTAAAAGGAACCTGAGGAACACCGAAATGTACATTGATTTGTCGGAGGGGACAGACCATTACAGAGACAAACGATAT
>NW_025539297.1:0-13715 GCF_020615455.1 Coregonus clupeaformis
TAACGATGAGCGCACTGAAATGTAGTGCAAGATTTGCCCCGCTCAAACCATGCAAAACAAAGCAGGTGCGATATAAAGGCTCAAAAAATTTTTTTTTTTTTTATTTGACAAACATGAAAAGGCAAGGAGCACACAGGAGTATGGCGCAAGCCATTGCTAAAGCGCCGAGAATAAATGTCCAGTCGCCCACTTGCCAGATGGCGTGAATGAAGAACAGCGGCAAGCTCTGTTTAATATTTTTTTCTCTTTTTCATAAAGCTAAACACGCACGTCCCATGTCTTCCTATTCTGGATGTTTCACTATTGCTACTGAAGCTGCTAGGAGTAAATTGTCGGAGGTGCATAATCCGGTCAATGAGGGGGCAACGGATCATGCAGAAGCATCGCTCACTAATCAGCAGAGAGTTACGAGCCACCATTGCCGGTCCTTACAAGAAACAGGAATCTAGGAAACTTCACCTGCACTGTCAGTATCCAGTCTTTATTTCAGTCACACTGGTTGAATTTTTGGCTAAAAAGGTTACTGAATCGATTTCAAATCACTGAATCGTTTCGGATCGTATCGTTCTAAATGAACCAATATCGTCAACCAGATCGTATCGACAACCACGAATCGTGATACAAATCGAATCGTTGTTAAAACGAATCGTTACACCTACTTCAAGCCCTCCCTCGGGCTCACCTCCTCATGACGCTCCTCTCTTCACTCTCAATGTCAATGCCTGTCCAATAATCCTGACAAGAAACATTGACTCTAGATGTAATATTGTTCCAATGTGGCATTCAATACACATTTGAGTGATCAACATACATTGATGGCCTCATGGGGCACACTATTTAGAGGACAGTAATTGAGGTAACTTGTTTATTTGTATTACAAACCGATTTTGTAATAGCCATAGATGTTCTTCAGATTCCACAACGTAACTTAAATGTTAACCTAGTAAGGGGGTGATGTTTATACTGTGAGCATAGATTAGCAGGGGTTGAGGTCAATTCAGTTCAGTTCAGTCAATTCAGGAAGTACTTAATTCCAATGCTTTAAATTGAAATGGAACAGACCCCAACCCTGTAGAGTAGAAGTGTAAAATAGGACACCTACCTTTTGCCTTTTCAGCGTCCAGGGCCTGGTTCCTCATCCTCTGACCTGCATATGGAGGCTCTCCATCTAACATATCTTAGTGGCCATGCAGAGCAGAGGGTTTACTTAGCAAGTTAGCATCTGGGACCAGCTGGTGAGGCATGAAGGCAGCGATCCACCTCTTCACTTCCCTTTCTGCTCTGGCTGCTTTGTGGTCCTTGTCATGGATGCATACCAGGCTTGGAGGAAGTGCTAGGACAGGGCATTTATCAATCAATCAATCAATCAATTTTATTTTATATAGCCCTTCTTACATCAGCTAATATCTCGAAGTGCTGTACAGAACTGGCCTAAAACCCCAAACAATAAGTAATGCAGGTGTGGCAAAAACTGCAGTGGCTAGGAAAAACTCCTAGAGGGCAAACTAGGAAGAAACCTGAGAGGAACCAGGCTATGAGGGTGGCCAGTCCTCTTCTGGCTGTGCGGGTGGAAATTATAACAGAACCATGCCAAGATGTTCAAAAATGTTCATAAGTGACAAGCATGGTCAAATAATAATCAGGAATAAATCTCAGTTTGGCTTTTCATAGCCGATCATTAGAGTTTAAAACAGCAGGTCTGGGACAGGTAGGGGTTCCATAACATGAAGCAGAACAGTTTAAACTGGAATAGCAGCAAGGCCAGGCGGACTGGGGACAGCAGGAGTCACACCACGGCCGGTAGTCGGCAGTATGGTCCTAGGGCTCAGGTCTCTCCAGTTGACACTGCATAGCCGATCATTTTGATTTGAAAACAGCAGGTCAGGACAGGTAGGGGTTGCAAGTAGCCATTGGCAGAACAGTTAAACCTGAATAGCAGCAAGGCCAGAGGCGGACTGGGAGACAGCAAGGTGTCATCATGCCCGATGATCCTGGCATGTGGTCTCAGGCTCAGGTTCTCAGAGAAAAAGAAAGCGAAATTAGAAAGAGCATACTTAAATTCACACCGGACACTGGATAAGACAGGGAGAAGTACTCCAGGTATAACCAACTAACCCTATCACTCATCAGTTCCTCTTTTGTGACGGATGCAACTGCACTTGCCCACTCTGTGTTAACTGAGCACTATGTGGTGTCCTCAACTGTCTCTCCCTGGCTGCTTGTGGTCATTGTTGTTGTGAATGCATTGCAGACCTGGAGGACTTTTATCATCCCAGGTATTAGTAACAGTTGCCTCTGTCGACTGAGCACTGGCAGTGCACTCAACTGTCTTCTGTGGTTTGTGGTCATTGTTGTGGGTGCAGGTCAAGTTTAGGCAGTGTTGCACGTGCAGGGACATTTTTATTTGTAAACACTCCTCCGTGTGGACAGTGGACACAGAAGCGGCTGCTTCCTGGCAACTGGACACTTGTTGGTGTCCTCTACTGCCTCCCCTGGCAGAGTGTGGACAGTGGAAGCCCAGGGCGGCCTTCACGGACATGACTCTTGGTGGTGTCTCTCTTCTGCCTCCTCTGGCTGCTTGTGGCCATTGTCTTGAATGTGTGGCAACTTTGAAAGCAGCATTGGAGCCGGGCTTTATCACCCAACAGGTTCTCTCCCTGGACAATGGATGTGACTGCATTGATCGCTGTAGTAGGAGGACTCGGTGGCATCCTCTTTCTCTCCTCTCAGTTGGTCAGAGTCTTGGACATGGCGGCCTGGAGGCAGTGCTGCAGGGTCAGGAAGAGACTTTGATCAGCTGCCATGTCCTCTGCAGTGGTGGACACATGTTGTTTCACTGATAACTGGACACTTGGTGGTGTCTTCACTCCCCTGGTTTGTAGTCAACTTCAAAGACAAGTGGCAGACTTCTTGGGCAGCACTGAAGGAGAGACTCTACAGCTTCCCATCGATTCTCTTCCTTGACAGTGGCTGTGGTAGCAGTGGTCTCTGTGGCAGCTCTGGGCACTCTGTGGCTGAAACAGCAGGCTTAGGTTTCGAGGAAATTGAATGAATTGCCAATGAACCGCTGAGCCAGGGTGGGAGGAGTAATGATAGAATCTGTCCTCTTCCTCAACATTAGATATTGCCACTGGAGCAACTGAGACCTCCAGTGGTGCCCTCTACTGCCTGATGTGGCTGCATGGAGTCTTCGTCAAGAGGCCTTTGGTATCGATGCAGCATTGAGGAAAGATGTATATCTGCTTCATAGGTCCTCTCGTATACCTGTAGTTTATCTGCAGTGGCCTCTGGCAACTGGGCATTCAGCAGACTGGCAGGTTTCAGGGGCAAAGTGAAAATACAATGAACCGCTGTGCATCCTGGCGCATGTGGCAAATGGAGAGGGGATGCAACATGGTGATGTAGGCCTCTGATTGGTGAAAGCCAGTTGGTGGGAGGGAGTCAATACAGGGGCTACTTGTGAACAGTGAGAGACAGTTGCTCACATCTTGCATTCGTGAGAAAAGAAACAGACATGATGAAAGTGATCACATTCCAGTACACATATACACTGTATAGTCAGCACTACCATATACATCATATATATATATATATATATATATATATATATATATATATATATATATGAGTAATTATCTAAGATGCTCTGCACCAGTCTGTCCCAACCCCCTTGGTTCCCTAGCCGTGACCCAGCTAAGTGTAAAAATACATGCCCCATACCCAGCATAACATTTGACATTTTAGCCATTTATTGGGCGCTTTATCCAGGAAGCGACTTATATAGTTAGTTAGTGCATTCAACAGGTAGCTAGGTGAGACAACCACATAAATCCTGATATGGTAAATCTATGATAGAACGGTTGTTTTATTTTATAATTGAACAAACATGAGAACTGAGACATAAATTCACCCTGGAAACAGACAGACCCACAGATAACTTTACATTTAGACAAGAACAGTTATAGGCATTTGCCATGGTGTAGCCTAATACAAAAAGAAAGCAGGACAAAACATTGTTAACTTACATTCCATGGCATATGGAACAATTTGCCCTTACAATAATTATATTTGCTTTAATTTAATATTGTCAAACAGAACTCTTATGACTTTGTCAAGTTGGTCTTGGTATCTCAATCAGTCTTGGCATTTTCTCGTCTTAGAACCAAATCCTCTTTATCCTTCTCCTGATCCTTCTGGGATCTGTAAAACCAGAGCCAACCTGGCTCCCAGCTCCATCACGTAGTCTGTCTAGGGTAGGCTGCCCTGTCAACCGGCCTCCTGCCCTGTCAGCGTTGAACCCTCTCCATGTCTTCCTCTTAGCTAACAATAACTCAGAAAATTTGCAACGTTGTAGTAGTGGGTGTTGCTAACCAAATAATAATGCATCTGCCACAATGTGACACGTTTTCTTCCCAGCTACTTACAATTAATCAAGTGAGAATCCTGATCCAGATATATTTAGGCAATAGGCCTATCTGAATTATTAGTAAAAAGTTGGCTACTGGGGAAGCGACCAAGTTCAAATGAATCGATGATTTAAACATTCTTATCATTTCGTGAACAATATCCTTCATGACATCATCATTTGTGATGCAAGGCGTTGCCATGGCAGATGAAAAAGCTTCCTTTGTAGACTTTAAAAAGCAAACTTCAGGGTCTTTCTGTACCTTATCTTGAGAGCCTTATTCAACCCCTCATGTAGCTCTACTCCATGTTGGGCCTGGTTTCTCACCAAACCACACCCTAATCACTTCCATCATATCATTGAAAACATTGTGTTTTGGGTAGAAAATGACTCTGTGCATGGGACCTAGCAGCAGGTTTAATCTATTTTAAAAACCAAGGAGGTAAAAATGAATCTTCTCTTTGAGTGCCCTTGGGTACACCTCGAATTTAAAGAGGTCTATCAATTTCAACCATTTGAGAATGGATGTCCATTCAATTAAGAACATATTATTCTTGTTAGAATGAATCAGCTACAAATTAGATAGGCATTCTTGTTTTTTACACAACCTACTCTTTTGGTACATATTTATTGAGATAATTGATTACAACATATGTTGGTGATTAACACACACAGAGAGAAGTTTTCTGTCATCAATAGGGTGCATTAGCCATTAGGTAAACCACTCTGGTGTAACACAGCCTCAGGTGTCAGGATGAAGCATTTTCTCTGCAAAAAGAGGACTCAAGCAAACTATCTCTCTTCAACAGTTTCACTAGTCATATTACTTAGGTCTACTTAAAATGTGTCATTTACACAAGTAATTTATGAAAATAAGTTATACTACTGAAACACATTCACAATAAGTTATATTACAACCTACCTCTGAAGTAACTAGTGTGTTCTCTCACTAATGAAATAGGACATTAATAATTTGTCAGTGGTTGGTTGAATCAGGTCTTTGCACTGTTCAGTTTGTCTGTGCAACAGGTAACCTTCCAGAATCGGAATCTTGTGATGTCACAATGAGTCCCCATGTATAGTTACCCACAGCAGCTTTTATGTGTTATCAAATGCTGGCACAATTTAGTTTATTTATTTTAGATTTTTGTACCTATGCAGCACAGTCTTTTAATATATACAATGAATCTATAACCTAATTTTTATTAAAAATAAAATGTGTAACTCATAGTAAAATGGTTGACCATTCAAACGACGCTTTGCTAATTAAAAGGCTATATGTTTTAGATATCATAAATAGCAGCCAGGCTTACTTAGGTTGTTTGTTTGATCTCAGCCTACCACTAATGCCAATAATTTTCATCATCATCATCATCATCATCATCAATGAAATACATAGACTGCCTTACTACAGTAAAATCAAGTCTTTGTAGTCTATGTCACTCAATAACCAAGTTCCAAAAAGAAATGAGGGTTCAAGAAAACATCCTACTTCAATGGCTCAGCTATTGTACCATGATCAACAAGGTCAACTGCAGCACTAAAATCGAAGCAGCTCATCCACAAGTTTATCTTGCGATCCAGTGATCTGAGCCATTGATCGATTAAATCAACGAGGCTGTTGCAGTCAGGTAGTCCTTCTGATATCTTTCAGTTTGCATGCTCATAGAGGGATAAATTGCAGCTGGATGTGTAATTATATATAGGCCCGAATGTAATTGAAGAGTAGGTGTCATTGATGTTTAGCATTTAAGTTTAATAAATAGTTAAATAAAGTAATATCAAATGACTATGAAAAGTATTGTTTAAAATTATGTTTGAACATTTTCTTATTCGTGTCTTTCAGTTGATATAACCAAACAGACAACCTTTGTTGCTCAAGGCGTCACACATTCCTCCATTCATTTACTCTATCATATTCCCTCCATCAAATTCCTCTATCATATTCCCTCCATCATATTCTCTCTATTATATTTCTCTCCATCATATTCCTCCATCATAATACTCGCTATCATATTCCCTCTATCATATTCCTCTTTATTTTTGGGAATCCCAATTGAGACCAGTGTCTCTTTTCAATGGTGCCCTGTGGTTATATCAATTAACAAAATCCAAACAGCTTAAACAGATAAAATTACATACAAGTAGAAAATATATAGAGGCAAAATTATTAGACTTGAACATACATTTCACAATGAACAGGTCTTGTATTTAACCAGTTGAGCTGACAACCATTTTTGCACTGTTTCACTGGGCTTTAGTCATCAGTGGCAGAAATATTTTATTAATGTAGTAGTGTCCCTCCCCGGAAACTACGACCTTTAGCTTTCACCTGGAATTTGTGGTTTATGTCTGAGAAAAAAAACATTTTCAAACCATATGATCTAGTACACAAGTATAATACAACCTTCTTCTACTTTGCCAAACATTTCCTTGACTTATTAGTGAGAGTCAAAATCTGTAAAATTTGTGAATGTCTAAATTAACATTTGGGAACATGACAGTGTACATCACTCCCTATAGACAGAGAGATGGGCTATGTAAAGGTCTCTGGATTTTGTCGTTCTGAACAAATGTTTGACTTCCACACAAAAATTACTTCTTGACTTATTTTAGGTTTAAGGAAGTGTGTAGGTTTAAACTATTGCTTTGCAAAACGAGGAAGAGAGGGGAGGGAGGAGAGAGCGCGCTGAGATGGGGGAGGAGAAAGAGGGAAGGAGGGGGAGGGAGGGGGAGAGGTGGAGGGCAGCTGTGTCCGACACCATACTTACACCTGCAACAGGTGGAGGCCAGGGGGCGGGACCTGTAAGGTGCAGACTCATAACATGATAAGGGGGCAGGTGTGAAGAAAGGGTGTTGTGGAGTCAAAGGAAGGGAGGGTGTTCCCTTTGACGAGGCCCCCTGCCAGCGAGACGGGAGCAGGGAGGGAAGTCTGTCCATGGAGCATTTCTGGGTCATTGGGTCGCCCAATGAGATTAGATCACCCTCTAAATGTAAAGCAGTTTGAGTAATTGGGGGTTCTCTGTATAAATCCAAGGTGAAACCTCCAGGGGCTAGCCTTCTCTCGAAGGGAGAGTCTGCCTGGGCTGCCTAAGCAAAGGAGCCATCCTCTGTGGGAAAGAGGAGAGAACCCCAGAAGAGATCTCCTTATGGTAGTGATGGACAGATCAATCCTTGTTATCTTCCACCCTTCCTGTCGGCCTTCTCCTCCTTTCCTTCTTACAGTCTTACAGTCCTTCTCCCACAGTCATTTTCTCCCTTTCCTCCTTCCTCTCTCCTCCCCTCTTTCTCTTCCTCTACCTTCTCTCCCTCCTTCCTCTTTGACCAACCTTGTTTAGATCGAGGCCAGATTGTGGATAGCTGTAGCCATGGTTGGAGACCACTGTCGCTGTCTGGGTGGGGGATACAGGACTGGTCCACTAGGACTCAGCTCACATGGGGGAGAACCTGCTGCTGCTGCCACTCCCCCTCTTACCTGGGATGAGATCACGTTTGAGGAAACCGGCACCATCCCTACGGGGTGAAGCATGGTGGTGGCAGCATCATGCTCCGGGGAGGATTTTCAGGGACAGGGACTGGGAACACGCCCCATTCACATCGACGGGGCTAGCCGAGCAGGTCGACGAGTTTCAAGTTCCTTGGTGTCCACATCACCAACAAACTATCATGGTTCAAACACACCAAGACAGTCGTGAAGAGGGCACGACAACGCCTTTTCCACCTCAGGAGACTGAAAAAGATTTGGCATTGGTCCCAAGATCCTCAAAAAAGTTCTACAGCTGCACCATCGAGAGCTTCCTGACCAGTTGCATCACCGCCTGGTATGGCAACTGCTCGGCATCCGACCGTAAGGCGCTACAGAGGGTAGTGCGTACGGCCCAGTACATCACTGGAGCCAAGCTTCCTGCATCCAGGACCTATATACTTGGAGGTGGTAAGAGGGAGGCCCAAAATAATTGACAAAGACTCCAGTCACCCAAGTCATAGACTGTTCTCTCTGCTACCGCACAGCAAGCGGTACCAGAGGGTGTCAAGTCCTAGGTCCAGAAGGCTCCCCTTAACAGCTTCTATCCCCAATTCATAAGACTGCTGAACAATTAATCAAATGGCCACCCGGACTATTTACATTGACACCTCCCCCCTTTGTTTTTACACTGGTAATAGGAATCTGGATCGGTTTCCCTTTTCTTTACCTTGCTTTTGTTATTATTATTTTTTTTTAAAGTTTTCTTTTTACATTTCGTAAAATGTTATAATTACAAAACATTTCACTTTAATTTCCAATTTAGTAACATACTGTATCATTCACGCAGGGGCGGTGTGTGTTCAATAGGCGATATGGGCGACGCACTGCCAAACGGGAAAAGGAAGGGATTTTTTTCTAATCAATTATATCACGGCAACAGTAGTTATCAGTGTTGTAATCTAGACGCCTGATCTGCCACAGTGCCACTAAATGTCCAATCAGGGTAAAGTCGTGCTTCAAATGGCCCCCCCACTTTTGGGGCGATTTCAGTCAGGTTGAAAATCGCCCAGAAGTCTGTCATAGACTCCCATGTAAAATCTATTTCTTCAAATTTCAGAGCTTTCAATACAATCTCTATGGTGTCTGAGGGCTTGCACTTACGCGCTTTACATCACGTAACGTAACCATGAATGAACGTCAACTAAGAAAAAAACCGGGTAGCAGCCTCAATCAATTCACTACTATCAAAATGGCTGAGGCTTCAGTCCAACTGATTGTGTCTTTTGAAAAAGAAGTTCCTTTGTCGGGCGAACAAAATGAAGATAAATTGGCAACAGAAATAATTAGGACCTCCCAGACCAAATTTAATAATTCAACAGGTTTGGCCTATTAAAAGGGGGAAGTCCCTACACCCGAGGATTTTCCAAAAAATGGTCACGAACGGAAAAAATAACATTGCCACTCAACTGGATGAGGGATACAGGCTAGCTGTCCGCCGCCACAACGATGAGGTTAGTGTTGATAATCACAAGTTTACTGGAGAACTGAGACCAAGTAGAGACTTTGGACAGGGTGGATATGGTTATATTACGATATTGTCAATAATAAGCAGATATATCGTGAAGTATCACTATGTAACTCGATTTCTTTCACCCCAATCCCTCAAATTAACTTTGGTAAACAACTGAATTGTTTGCCCCACATTTAGCTGAAGATGATTAGCTAGTCAGCTAAAATGTTTTTTTATTTAGTTAGCAGTCGCATCTACAATAGTTTACTGTCAATACTATGTCTCCAAAAATGACGTGGTGTCTCCAATTGTGTTGACATTTTACAATTGCGATGCATCCATGAGTATCCACTTTCTGTAGCTCAGCTGGTAGAGCACGGCGGTAACGCCAAGGTAGTGGGTTCGATCCCCGGACCACCCATATACAAAATGTCCATTGCACGCATGACTGCTAAGTCGCTTTGGATAAAAGCGTCTGCTAAATGGCATATTATTATTATTATTATTATGTATTCCAGCGCCTGTGTAGGTCTCCAATCTTGTCCCTGACATCCTTGGAGAGCTCTATTGGTCTTGGCCATGGTGGAGAGTTTGGAATCTGATTGATTCGATTGCTTCTGTGATGACAGGTGTCTTTTATACAGGTAACAAGCTGAGATTAGGAGCACTCTCCTGAGATCAGTCAATGAAATGATTCTGGTATTGACTTATATGCTGCCCCTGTCTTCATGTTGTTGCTGGACATATCTTTTAAAAATGTGTGTAGGTCACCTAAATCAATCAGAAAAATTGCCCCTCCTGAGAATTTTTTTCAGAGCGCCACTGATCATTCAAATAAATTATTATTATTTGTCTAACATATCTTTGCACAGCTAACTGGGTGGCAGGCTGCAATCAGTAGCTGTAATTAGTACAGCAGCCAACAACCATCTAACATTAAGCTGCCTCGGATAATGAGGAGTGAGAAGAACAGCTGAATGGTCGGTAGCTAGATGGCTCAATTACAGGTACTCTTAAGCGTGAAATAACATTGGAAACAAACCTTAACCACAGTTGCTAAAAGTTACCAGTAGTTACCCACCAGCTAGCTAGCTTTGTTGTGTCCAAGTGGTGGGTTAGTTAGCACCGTGCTTCGTGGTCCACCGAATAGAATACTTTTACCTACACAATAATTACCTACAATAACCCACAATCACTACCTAAGTAAACTACCCATAATACCGACTCACAATACCTACATACAATCTTAAATAACATGGTTTAAGCACCTCAACAACATATAAGAAGCCAGCTTATCTCCTGCTAGAGAAAACACAACCTCTCCCGACAACCTCGAGGCAAGAGACCCTTTCTCTCGTCATCAAGTTTCAACTTCTTACTTCAGTTCCCTATTTTCATTTTTCCTACATCTTATAAAAAAAAAAAAATGTGATTTCTGCCGAGGTTCATGGCAGAAAAGCCCACTTTCCCAGGATGGTCTCTGCTCTCTCTGATGAAACCGTCCCATTGGAGTCTTGGAATGGGCGCTTTGGTCCGCCTCACTCTTCAAACCCTCCCTCGGGCTCACCTCCTCCTTGACGCTCCTCTCTCTTCACTCTCAATGTCAATGCCTGTCCAATAATCCTAACAGGAAGACATTGACTCTAGATGTAATATTGTTCCAATGTGGCACATTCAATACACATTTGAGTGATCAATACATTCGAAGAAGCCTCATGGGGCATACAATTTAGAGGACAGTAATTGAGGTAACTTGTTTATTTGTATCCCAAACCGATTTTGGTAACTAGCCATAGATGTTCTTCCTGGGTCCACACCAAACGTAATACAAATGTTAACCCGAGTAAGGGGTGATGTTCTTACACTATGTATCACGATCGTAGCAAGGAGCAGACCAAAGCGCAGTTGGTTGAGCGTATATACTTTTCTGCTACTGCACACGACTCAAACAATAAACAACGATCATGAAGTCCTCAGTGAACACGACTGAAACGGAAACAAACTCACAAACACAAGGTGAAACCCACAGTTCTTCTGTAAAAGGTCCCAATCAGAGATAACGAGCCGACAGCTGTCCACTGTTACCTCCCGATTGGGAGTCACACCAAGACAAATAAGGGAAGAACATCACCAGACACCCCAATACAAACAGCACACAACAAAACGAACACACCTCATACCCAACTCTAACCCACACAACACCCAATTATAGCCAAACACACCCTGGTTCAATAACAACGCCCGAACCAGAGGATAGTACCCCCCCTAAAGACAGTGAACGGGCGCACCAACATAAGGACTAGGGGAGGTCTGGTAGGTGTCCGACCTGGTGGCGGCTCGGCCCCGGTCGTGATCCCCACCCCTTACCACAGTCACAACCTGCTTCAGTAGCCTCCTCCCAATGACAACACCCTCCAACCAACCCCACCTGACATAGAACACTCGGACTAAGGGGCAGCACCGACTAAAGGGCAGCACCGCCAGCTAAAGGGGCAGCACCGACTCGAGGGAGCACGACTAAGGGGCAGCATGGGCTAAGGGACAGCACCTGATACGGGGCTTGCTTACCGGACTGAGGGGCAGCACGGGACTGAATGCGGATCTGGCGTGGCTGGCTCTGGCGGATCCTGGCTGGACGGCTCTGGCGGATCCTGGCTGGGACGGCTCTGGCGGATCCCTGGCTGACGGCTCTGGGGATCCTGGCTGGACGGCTCTGGCGGATCCTGGCGCTGGACGGCTCTGGCGGATCCTGGCTGGACCCGGCTCTGGCGAATGATCCCTGGCTGGACGGCTCTGGCGCATCTGGCTGGACGGCTCTGGCGGATCCTGGCTGGATGGCTCTGTGCGGATCTTTGCCGGCGCGGAAGGCTCTGGCGGATCCGTCGGGGCGGAAGGCTCGGCTGATCCTGTGGCGGGGAAGGCTTCCTGGTGATCCTGTCTGGCGTGGAAGGCACCAGCGCCCGGTCGGGGGCGGACGGCTCATGGCAGACTGGCGGCTTTGCAGGCTCAGGACAGACGGCCAGTTCAAACGCCTTAGAGCAGACGGGCAAGTCCAGGCCCCGTGAGGGCAAAGGCAGACCTCTGGCCGTGCCTGAGGCGCACTGTAGGCTGATGCGTGGTGCCGGCAACTGGCGAGGTAGGCTGAGGACACGTATCTCAGGGCTAGTGCGAGGAGAAGGAACAGGGCATGCTGGGCCCTGGGGACGTACCGTAGGCCTGATGCGTGGTGCGGAACTGGTGGTCCCAGGCTGAGAACACGCATCTCAGGGCTAGTCGCGGGGAGCAGGAACAGGCCGGGCTGGGCTGGCGAGCACGCACCGTATCCCTGGTGCGAGTGGCCGGAACAGGCCGGGCCGGGCTGGCGGGCGCACCGTATCCCCTGGCGTGCGGGGAGTAGGAACAGGCCGGGTCGGGAGGCTGGTGACGCGCACCGTATCCCTGGTGCGAGGCGGTCGAACAGGCCGGGCCGGGCTGGCGAGCACCGTATCTGGATCGTGGAGGTAGGAACAGGCCGGGCTGGGCTGGGCGAACCGCACCGTATCCCTGGTGCAGTGGCGGAACAGGCCGGGCCGGGCTGGCGTAAGCGCACCTTTAGATCTTGGTGCGAGGAAAAGGAACAGGCTCGCGGCTTGAGACGCAAGCACCTTACACTTGGTGCGAGGGGGTCGAACAGGCCGGACCGTACTGGAGGCACACACCACCTACCCGCGAACTGGAACGGGTGGGACCGGACTGGAAGACACCCCAGGTACCACTCGCCGTCCTCTACATCTCCTTTCCCTACTCCGACCAGTGACCCCCGTAACCTGGTGTGCCTTTTTGTATTCGCTTCTCTGCCTCCGTCAGCCCTGTGGCAGCCTCCGGGCTGCCCAGCCGCCCAAGCCATAGTGCCCCCAAAATGTTTTGGGGTTAGCCTCCTTCCGACGATGGCCCTGCCGATGCCGTGTCCTTCTTCTGCCAGGTTCTCCCCCTTCATCGCGCCCTCCGGGTACGGATGGCCTCCTCCTGTGTAATATGTCCCCAGCCGAGGAGGACATCCACCAACGTTCTCTCCCTTACCCAAGGCGCTTCCTCCCATGTCCAGCTGTCTTGCTCCTGGACGCGCTGCTCGGTCCTTTTGTGGTGGGTTTTTCTGTCACGATCGTAAAGGTGGAGCAGACCAAAGAGAGGCGGGGCCGAGCCGTACATACTTTATTTGTACTGCACACGACTCAAAAACAATAAACAACGATCCATGAAGTCCTCCGTGAACACGACTGAAACGGAACAACAAAAACCCACAAACACAAGGTGAAACCACACATGTTTAAGAGGCTCCCAATCGGTAGGAGATA
>NW_025539298.1:2500-10996 GCF_020615455.1 Coregonus clupeaformis
TGTGTGTGTGTGTGTGTGTGTGTAGTTGTGTGTACACACGTACTGTACGGTCCTCCTATAGCTCCTCCCACCAGCCTCCATTGCTGTGTGTGTGTGTGTGTGTGTGTGTGTTAATGCCAGTTCTCTCAGAAAGAAAATTACATTTAATTTAGTCCTGAGCGTCCCTAAATCACTGCCAGGCCCTAAACAATAGAGCAGCGAGGAACACAATAGTCACAGAGGCGGCCGCTTCCACATCGATTCATCAGGCTGACGATAAAGCTAGCTCAATTCAGGCCTGAGACGTGCAATGTGCTCCTAAATCCTGCGTTACTCCTGCTGCTGACGTGTCTGTGTAATGGCTGTGAAAGCCAGCGGGCTCGGATAGGGACAGGTTGGGACAGTGTAGTGTTAAGTGCAGAGACAGACACAAAGAGCCTTGTGTTGTGGCACCTGGCACCCGGTTTGAAATTATTATGTTTTAGTCAAATATTATATCTGTTTGGGTTTCTTGCGGTCAATTTACGGTCTACAAATTATTAGTAATTACTGTATGTTCTGGCACCCTTGACCATCTGCTCAATAAAAAACTCTTCCCTCTTGATCCCTGGGTTAGGTTATAAAATAATACAGCTGTAGACCAGTAAAAACATTCCACCCTTGGTCTTAAAGGTAAACTAACCCCTTCCTCAGGTTCATTAACAAGGACACCGGAAGAGGACTGGCCACCCCTCAGAGCCTAGTTCCTCTCTAGGTTTCTTCCTATGTTCCTGCCTTTCTAGGGAGTTTTTACTAGCCACCGTGCTTCTACATCTGCATTGCTTGCAGTTTGGGGTTTTAGGCTGGGTTTCTGTATAAGCACTTTGTGACATCTGCTGATGTAAAAAGGGCTTTATAAATACATTTGATTGATTTGATTGACCAGTATCAATTCCAAACACAGCTGCTGGAGGCTGCCATTTTCTTTTATTCTCTTTTTGCTCTGTCTCCCACTGGCCGTTCTCTCCATTCTGTTTACCTCCAATAGCTGTACTAGCTTCATCATTCAGTATCTTACATTTCTCTTACATCGTGCTGTAGTAATCTTATTTCCTCCTTTCAGTCACTGTTACCCTCCCACTCGCTCTCTTTCTCTCGCTCTGTCCTATTTTCCCTCTCCAATGCTGTTTGTATCACTCTTCTCCTCTGTCCCCCTCTCTCTCTCTCTCTCTCTCTCTCTCTCTCTCTCGCTCTCTTGCTCTGTCCATCCATCTCTTTCCACTGAAGGCCATAGATGAGATGCCCCTGCTGTACCTCTCCTGAGTCTCATATCAATAATGGGTGAATCAGAGTTATGAAAGCGGTCAGCTTGTATTGTATGTCCAAGAATATCATCAAGTGACATGCCACGAGGAGGGCTGTGTTGCTGCCACAAATCGTACTAAATCTTACTGTCAGCCTTGAGAACAACCACTCTGTTCTAGCTGTCTGTCTAGCTGGATGGCTTGTTATTTTTGACATGGGAGAAGTGATGCTGTTACGCTGTGCTTGTTTGGATAACGGAGGGGGGCTTTGGAGTGTGGCTAGCAGACTTGGCTAACATTGACCTGTCTTAAGACTGTTCTGATACTTGAAATACAATTCCATCCAGTTCTGTGTCTGTGTGTCTGTAGAGTCTGTTTCATCTGCTCTGTAGTTGGGCCACTGCACTTCATCCAGACCTATTCACTGTTTGCTCTATCAGTAAAGTATCATGCATTTAGTTCAGAGCATGGTCAATGTCTATTTAAGTAATAAGGCAGGAGCGGGTGTGGTGTATATATATATTTCTTAATGCCATTCTTTACTTTTAGATTTGTGTGTATTGTTGTGAATTGTTAGATACTACTGCACTGTTGGAGCTAGGAACACAAGCATTTCGCTACACCTGCAATAACATCTGCTAAATATGTGTATGTGACCAATAACATTTGATTTGATTTGATATGGCCAATATACCATGACTAAGGGCTGTTCTTATGCACAACGCAACACGGTGTGCCTGGATACAGCCGTTAGCCGTGGTGTATTGGCCATATACCACAAACCCCAGAGGTTCCTTATAGCTATTATAAACTGGTTACCAACGTATTTAGAACAGTAAAAATATATGTTTTTGTCATACCTGTGGTATATGGTCTGTTATAAACTGGGTGGTTCGAGCCCTGAATGCTGATTAGCTGACAGCCGTGGTATATCAGACCGTATACCACGGGTATGACAAAACATTTCTTCTTACTGCTCTAATTACGTTGGTAACCAGTTTATAATAGCAATAAGGCACCTCAGAGATTTGTGGTATATGGCCAATATACCACAGCTAAGGGCTGTATCCAGGCACTCCGCGTTGCATCATGCATAAGAACAGCCCTTAGCCATGGTATATTGGCCATATACCACATCCCCTTGTGCCTTATTGCTTAAATATACCACAGCTTTCAGCCAATCAGCATATAGGGCTCGAACCACCCGGTTTATAATACATTTTATATACCAGGTAGTTTGGGTCCTGGATGCGGATTGGCTGAGAGCTGTGGTATATCAGACAATATACCACAGGTATGACACAAAATTACTAATTGCGTTGGTAACCAGTTTGTAATAGCAATAAGGCACCTCGCGTTGCGTCGTGCCTAAGAATAGCACTTAGTATCCCCTCTGGCCTTATTGTTTAAACGATACATTCAATTGAAAGAACCAGAGATTCAGTTTACAAATCAACAAATGCTCAACTAATAACCAGACAAATAACCAGCCATTCTCAATGCCATGCCATAACCTAAATAAAAAGTAATCCCCTGAAAGGAATATGGTGAATAACAGGTCAGTATAAGAGGGAACAAGGAATAACAAGCTATAGAGATGAGAACAAATGAGTGTAGTGGCCTAGACCAGGGGTTTTCTAACTTTTCTTGCCCAGGGACCCCATCATATGTTAGCAAAACAATAAAACAATAATGTATTGTCTTATTATCAGGTGAATGGTAATGGAAAGTAGAAGTCATCAACATTTTAAAATTAATAGATTTGGTAGTTTCATTATTTTGACCTCCCCACAGTTCATTGGAAGAGGAAGTGTAAACTTTAACATAGCCTAATAGCTAGAAAGGTATCTTGGCGGTGTAGAGAACATTTTGCTGTTGTAAAGCACATTTTCTGTAATTTTACAAATGTTTCCATTGAGCTTAGAGAAAAGTCTACCATTTTGAAGCACATTTCCAGCATGTCTACACAGTTTGGCATGAATTTGAGAGAATTTTGCAGTTTTAAAGCTAATTTCCTGCAATTCTATGCGTTTTGCCATGGCCAATGCTGTGTTCCTCTACTCAAACATTATAGCAAAATTAATGGGCATGTGTCCTGAATGCCCAGTTTTTGTAATTTTCCATTCTCCTGGAGGGTTGTGTTTCGGAGGACACATCGCATGACCTTCGCCGCCCGTTGGGGAGTTGCAGCGATGAGACAAGATCGACAAAGGGGGTAAAATACAAAAACAAAAAGTAAAAATAGTATTACCACTTAGACGGACCGCCTAAGAATTTTCGATACAGAAAAAACCTGGTAATTAGCTCCAATGACTGTCGTTTCCTCCACATTAAAGGGATAGTTTGAGATTTTGTCAATGAAGCCATTTACAGTACATGACCAAAAGTATTTGGACACCTGCTCATCGAACATCTCATTCCAAAATCATGGGCATTCATATGGAGTTGGTCCCCCTTTGCTGCTATAACAGCCTCCACTCTTCTGGGAAGGCTTTCCACTAGATGTTGGAACATTGCTGCGGGGACTTGCTTCCATTCAGCCACAAGAGCATTAGTGAGGTGATGTTGGGCGATTAGGCCTGGCTCGCAGTCGGCGTTCCAATTCATCCCAAAGGTGTTCGATGGAGTTGAGGTCAGGGCTCTGTGCAGGCCAGTCAAGTTCTTCCACACCGATCTTGACAAACCATTTCTGTATGAACCTCGCGTTCTGCACTGGGGCATTGTAATGCTGAAACAGGAAAGGGCATTATCCAAACTGTTGCCACAAAGTTGGAAGCACACAATCATCTAGAATGTCATTGTATGCTGTAGCGTGAAGATTTCCCTTCACTGGAACTAAGGGGCCTAGCCCGAACCATGAAAAACAGCCCCAGACCATTATTCTTCCTCCACGAAACTTTACAGTTGGCACTATGCATAGTGTTCTCCTGGCATCCGCCAAACCGAGATTCGTCCGTCAGACTGCCAGATGGTGAATCGTGATTCATCACTCCAGAGAACGTGTTTCCACTACTCCGGAGTTCAATGGCGGCAAGCTTTACTCCACTCCAGCCGACGCTTGGCATTGCGCATGGTGATTTTAGAATCGTGTGCGGCTGCTCGGCCTTTGAAACCCATTTCATGAAGCTCCCGACGAGCAGTTCTTGTGCTGACGTTGCTTCCAGAGGCAGTTTGGAACTCGGTAGTGAGTGTTGCAACCGAGGACAGGCGATTTTTACACACTTCAGCACTCGCGGTCCCGTTCTGAGAGCTTGTGCGGCCTACCACTTCGCGGCTGAGCCGTTGTTGCTCCTGGACGTTTCCACTTAATATGCCATTTAGCAGACGCTTTTATCCAAAGGGACTTACAGTCATGTGTGCATACATTTTTACGTATGGGTGGTCCTGGGGATCGAACCCACTACCATGGCGTTACAAGCGCCATGCTCTACCAATTGAGCTACAGAGGACCACTTCACAATAACAGCACTTACAGTTGACCGGGGCAGCTCTAGCAGGGCAGACATTTTACGAACTGACTTGTTGGAAAGGTGGCATCCTATGACGATGCCATTTTGAAAGTCACTGAGCTCTTCAGTAAGGCCATCTACTGCTAATGTTTGTTTATGGAGATTGCATGGCTGTGTGCTCAATTGTATACACCTGTCAGCAACGGTTGTGGCTGAAATAGCCAAATACCCTAATTTAAAGGAGTGTCCACATACTTTTGTATATATATATATATATATCATATATATTTATATATATACATATATCTCTAATTCCCCAGAGTCGGATGAACAGGAACAGTTAGCATGCTATGAGATCCTGTAGACTTCCAGTCATTGTGCTAATGCTAGTTAGCATTGGCTTGTGAAACTACCTCTAACTTCTTTCATACTGGATGCAGAGACATAAAAAAAACAGTATCCACGGTGGTATTCTGTTGTAGCTAGCGATATTCATATAAATTATCATTTTTCACATACAAAAATCCAGAGAGAGAGAGAGGAAGGAGGGAGGGAGGTGGCCCCTGCTCTCAGTCATAATGAAGGGGGCGGAGAAGGAGAAGAGAGGACAAAAACAGATGTGTGCATGCCTTACCTTGGGCCTAACCTTCACCGGAGGACTGATTAACACCAACACATATGGAGCTGCTGGGCCTCTGAGTATACATCCCTGCCTCCCTCCATCATTACAGAAGAAAGAAGGAGAGACAGGAAGTGGGTAGGGAAGTAAGGAGAAAGAAAGGTACAGAGAAAAAGAGAGAGGGAGAGCATAATGATAGAGAGGGAGGTAGAGGAATAGAGAAAGTAATGATCAAGACTGATGCTGGTGCTAGAGTGACTGGCTGAAGTAGATCCCACGGTGAGCTCTGATAGAGAACAAAGACTAAGATCTTAGCTGACGCAAACAGTGTAACATGGGACATCTGTCAAGAGAACAGAGGGAGAGATGTCCATCGTGTGGACACAGTGAGAACAGTGGACAGTATATCTGGATGTGGATGGTGTGACACTCTGGCTCTATGGACGTTTATATTGAGCCAGGGTTGTTCATTTTCATGTGTTTGGGTGTATTTCATTTGGTGGTGTTGGGGATGGGTGAGTTTCATTTTGTTTGTGTCAGGTGGTGATTGGTCGATGACTCCCAATCGGAGGTAACGAGTGTCAGCTGTCGGCTCGTTATCTCTGATTGGGAGCCATATATATTCTGTGTGTTTTCTCCTTTGTGTTGTGGGTTATTGTTTCTTTGTTGCTGTTAGTAGTATTCAGTATAGAACTTCACGGATCGTCATTTGTTGTTTTCTTCGTGGTTGCTTTAAGTTAATAAAATCATCATGTTCACTCGCAACGCTGCGCATTGGTCTCCTCCTTCAGACGGTCGTGACAGATGGGTTATGGAGCGTTTGAAAGTGGACAGAACCCGTCAAAGAGTCGAATCCTTACTTGTGACTTAAAGCTGCAATATGCAACTTTTTGGGCGACCTGACCAAATTAACATAGAAACGTGTGCTACAGATCTGTCATGCTCATTCTCAAAACAAGTCTAAGAAGCGGTAGATCTGTTCTATGTGCACTATTTCTATGCTTCTCTTAAGTTTAGTTTTTGCATCTTTTACTTTAGGTTTTGTACACCAGCTTCAAACAGCTGAAAATACAATATTTTTGGTTATTGAAAATATATTTCACAGCCGGTTTAGATGGTACACAATGATTCTCTACACTATACTTGCTTGTTTAGCCACAAAACTGAAATTAGGCAAACTATTCAAATTTTAGCAATCAGGAAATGGCGGAGTGATTTCTGCATAGTGCGTCTTTGAAGATGACTGAAATATGTCCTATTCCAAAACACATCCAGACATGTAATGTGTGCTCTGTCATCGTCACGGTGAGACGATCCCTGTCAGAGCACTGGGGGATTGACGTCTGTGGTGATAATGACAGCGAGCCAAGCAGCAGGCAGAAGAGAAAACATAGTCAGCCTGGGATATTGGAGCTGTCTGTCTATCTGAGACTACAGAAGGGGGAAATGAACTAAAAAACAAACCCAGATGATGCGCAGTGATACATGTGAAAAAAACCTGCTGAGTTTGAGTCGATGGAGAAAAAAAGAACACAGCACTTTCATGAGGGCTATATCTGTCTACAAATGAGAATGAGGTGAAATGTTTATCACCTGAGAGAAAGAGAGAGAGAGAAAATGAGGGGAATGGAAGGATGGGGAGATAGGGGTGGCTGAAAAGGAATGCACCACATCTCTATTGCGATGGCACTGTGTGTGTGTGTGTGTGTGTGTCTGTGTGTGTGTGTCCGTACACGTGTTCTGTGTGTATAAAAGGCTTGTGAGGAAGTCTTAGAGACAGAGCCAGAGTCTCTGTTGGCTCTACGCTTCCTCGCTCCCAGCAAATATGACATTTTATACCCAGGTGTTCCTGTTGCACGCTGTCCAAGTTCTCTGCTCCTTCTCTGTCAGTGAGTACCCAGCATGCCAAAAACAGACAGGTTTCTATTTGAAAATATCTGTATCCATGGCTAGGAGCCAGAGACTGGATGGGCATTACAAACTCTGACTAACGATGCGGATTAGCGTTAGCTGAGCTCTTACCTTCTGCCAAGTATTAACCTGGAATAACGGTAGCTCTCATGCTAAGCTGGTCTGGAGTCATTTATGATCTACTGGTCGATCTCCAAGGCATTCCTAGTCGATTGCCAAACAATTCTGTAAAAAAAAAGTATTGTGTTCCTATTTTTTTTTATTCATCTCGAACTGTTGGCGGTAGGTGCACCTTCAGGTGCCCTGCGCACCGGGTAGGCAAAGTGTTCCCATTTTTAACCATTTCATGTGTCTGATGGTACAAACTCTGCCTTCTCGGCGGGCAAATCAAGTGCGCTATAGGTCTAACACTGGCCAATCGGATGGCTCAGTTTACTGTGTCTGCAGTAACCTTGCAGCCGTAAAAAAAGCTACAGCAAAGTTGATACTGTGAGATTTCAAAATGTTTAAAACCATGACTAGAGAGAGACTGTCAATGAATACAGCAAAGAGCTTCTGTTTTTATGAGTGAGTTCATGTGTAAGTTCTTACTCAGCACTGTCAACACTTTTTATTCAACACTTTTATATAAGACTCACACATGAGCGGCTTAGGTATTTTTTATAGAGGAATTTCACTTTCTCTGTTCATAGGAGTAACAACATGAATTTGTGCATGAGGCAGAAATAATGTGGTGCAACTCGAGTTTCTCCATCAGTTGGAAGACGGTGTTCCTTTTTGGTTAGTGTAACGGAGAAAAGGGAGTGCGGCGGAGTCTCAGTCTGCTGCTCTCTCCCTCCGCTGAGACTGACCATCAGATGCAGGTACCATCAGCCCAGTAAAATAAAAATAAAAAGACAATTATTTAAATGCATGCTCACTCAGCTGTGCCTCACAATTAATACAACAACTGATCTATTACCGGTGTGATCATCATAGCCTACCTCAAATGTTGAAATATAATTTTCTAAAATGGTCAGAACAACAATACATTGATCAGGGCAATTGAAAAAAGCTAATATGCAGTTGAGAATGTATTGGGCCTATAACCTACTGCACAAACCTCACTGCTACAGTAATGTTTTTAATAGGTTAATGTTGCATGACTTTCATTTTCAGGTAATGTAAAAAAAAAGTTTTCTGAGTGGTGGATCTCGGCTTGCATTTGTCTCAGAAAGCTGATCTTGACTCAGAAAAGGTTGGTGACCACTGCTGT